>NC_034182.2:26301602-26351602 GCF_002021735.2 Oncorhynchus kisutch
CACACACACACACACTCTCTCACTCCCTCTATCTTTCACTGTCTCTCTCTCACTCCCTCTGTCTCTCTCTCTGCCTCATAAGTTATAAATAGCTGGAACTGAGCTCTTGCTAATCCCCTCATTCAGAGTACAGTGGGAAGGCAAATGGATGTGGTCTTTGACACGCTGACAGGAAAATACAGGAAGCACTGGAGGGTTGCCAAGACAACCCACCTCTCCCCTCCTCACCTCCCCCTCTCTGCTTTCGTCCCCGATTGCATCTTCGATCAAAGCTACCGTACACTCCCTCTCTGCGTCTTTTTTCCCCCACACGTATCACAGTGTTGCCAGTCTGTGTTCATTAATACGGAATAAAAGTCCTAACTGGGTAATTGTGTGTGTGTGTGTGTGTGTGTGTACAACTGGGTAATTGACCCAGGCTGATGTAATTCCTCCCCCTGAGCCAAATGAAACCCTCGTTTGACCGCGTTCCCAGTTCAAAATGGAGAGATCTGCACTGAACTGACAAAAAGAAAGGAGGAAGAGAAGAGAGGGAGGGGCGGGAAGCATTTTGGTTTAGTGACTAACCTTCTGTTTGTGTTGTGCATGAGTATAGTTTGTGCTCCTGCCTACAGTATCAATCCTTCCATCTCTCCATCACTCCATCCCCATATCTCCCTCTCCATCACTCTATCCCCATATCTCACTCTCTATCCCCACCCTCCATCTCTCCATCCCAACCCTCCATCTCTCCATCCTCACCCTCCATCTCTACATCCCCACCCTCCATCTCTCTATCCCCATATCACTCCATCCCCACCCTCCATCTCTCCATCCCCACCCTCCATCTCTCCATCCCCACCCTCCATCTCTCCATCCCCACCCTCCATCTCTCTATCCCCATATCACTCCATCCCCACCCTCCATCTCTCCATCCCAACCCTCCATCTCTCCATCCTCACCCTCCATCTCTACATCCCCACCCTCCATCTCTACATCCCCATATATCACTCCATCCCCACCCTCCATCTCTCCATCACTCTATCCCCATATCACTCCATCCCCACCCTCCATCTCTCCATCACTCCATCCCAACCCTCCATCTCTCCATCCCCACCCTCCATCTCTCCATCCAAACCCTCCATCTCTCCATCCCCACCCTCCATCTCTCCATCCCCACCCTCCATCTCTACATCCCCACCCTCCATCTCTCTATCCCCATATCACTCCATCCCCACCCTCCATCTCTCCATCCTCACCCTCCATCTCTACATCCCCACCCTCCATCTCTCTATCCCCATATATCACTCCATCCCCACCCTCCATCTCTCCATCACTCTATCCCCATATCACTCCATCCCCACCCTCCATCTCTCCATCACTCCATCCCCACCCTCCATCTCTCCATCCCCACCCTCCATCTCTCCATCCAAACCCTCCATCTCTCCATCCCCACCCTCCATCTCTCCATCCAAACCCTCCATCTCTCCATCCTCACCCTCCATCTCTACATCCCCACCCTCCATCTCTCCATCCCCACCCTCCATCTCTCTATCCCCATATATCACTCCATCCCCACCCTCCATCACTCTATCCCCATATCACTCCATCCCCACCCTCCATCTCTCCATCACTCCATCCCCACCCTCCATCTCTCCATCCCCACCCTCCATCTCTCCATCCAAACCCTCCATCTCTCCATCCCCACCCTCCATCTCTCCATCCAAACCCTCCATCTCTCCATCCTCACCCTCCATCTCTACATCCCCACCCTCCATCTCTCTATCCCCATATCACTCCATCCCCACCCTCCATCACTCTATCCACATATCACTCCATCCCCACCCTCCATCTCTCCATCCTTCCATCTCTCCATCCCCACCCTTCATCTCTCCATCACTCCATCCCCACCCTCCATCTCTCCATCACTCCATCCCCACCCTCCATCTCTCCATCACTCCATCCCCACCCTCCATCTCTCCATCACTCTATCCCCATATCACTCCTTCCCCACCCTCCATTTCTCCATCACTCCATCCCCACCCTCCATTTCTCCATCACTCCATCCCCACCATCCATCTCTCCATCACTCCATCCCCACCCTCCATCACTCCATCCCCACCCTCCATCTCTCCAGCCCCACCCTCCATCTCTCCATCCCCACCCTCCATCTCTCCATCCCCACCCTCCATCACACCATCCCACCATCACTCCACCTCTCTGAAACAATATCTATTATCCCCCAGAGATCTCTCTGGCTTTAATCTGACTTTGGTGGTCTCCCCACTTTTCTTTTCCTTTCTCTGTCTTTTTGTGTAGCAGGTTGCTGTCCAGACTCCCCCAGGGTCGCTAAGCATGACAGTCCCTCCTCCTCAGGGGCTCACAGAGTAGCCCTGTGATAACAGCAGGACTGCTTCTTTAAAAAGATAAATGGATTGAAGAGAAAAGGAGTCTATAAAAAGGCTTGTTTGGCTAACGTGTGTGTGTGTTGGGAGGAGGGGGGGGGGGGGCGGGGTCTGTGTGTTTGTGCCTGTGTGTTAGCGTGTCCTAGTTTTCTCCCATAGCCCTTATTGCATTATAAAAACGATCCTAACTTAAAGGGACATTTCAAAAATTTTCAGCTTCACATTCACATTCTCCAGCACCAACATATGCGAGAATGGCGCGTTACTATGTTTTGCAGTAATGTCCCCTTTGAAGAAATGTCCCTTTGAAGAAATGTACCTTTAAAGAAATGTCCCTTTAAAGAGGTCCTGTTTAAAAAGATAGTCTTTAAGATTCACAACGTGCTCCTGTTGTGACACACATGGCTGCGAGTGAGGGAGAGAGAAAGAAGTATGCTACTGTATTATTTTAGGATACACTAAGGGGCAGCTAAAGGGGAGGTGTGGGGTGCAGAATAAAGCACATGGACTGTTTGTCTACAGTAGTACGGTGGACGGTTTAGGGCTGGTCGGTAAAAAGGACCATGAAGGACACAGGTAACAGGAGACGTTGGAAAAGGTTTTTATCAGACAGCAAACAGAAAGGAAACGTGAGGGTTGATAAAATAAAAAAAATGTCAATCTGCTGCCAGTGACTGTCCAAGGTGTGTGCATGCCAGGGCACGTGCATGTGTGTGCGTGGATATATAGGTAGGTGTGTGTGTGTCTTCCTCATCTTTCACATCCACAGCCAGCTCAGGGAGTGGAGGGGGATGCTGGGCAGCTGATCAATGCCTGCTCATCATTCTCTGTCTAGGGGGACTATACCCCCCCCCCCACACACACACGAGAGAGACATAGACATATACATATTAGACAGCCAATCCCCTGGTCCCATAGGCAGATAGTGCTAGCCTCAGCATTACACTAACACGGACAATGTCATTGCAGAAGGTCCTTATATCCAACTACATACAACCATGTTGAAGGTCAAACACTCTGGGTGTGTCTGAAATGACACCCTATTCCCTTCAGTGGCCCTGGTTTAAAGTAGTGCGCTAACTGGGGAACTGGGTGCCATTTCGGAGGCAGCGTCAGAGTTGAGCTTTGTCCCACTCTATAAAGATGTGCCATTGCAGGCGAATCCTTCTCAGTGCTGTGCTGTTCTCTGGATGGTACTGACATTTAGCTACAGTGAGGGAGTGAAGGGTGTGTGTGTGTGTGTGTGTGTGTATGTGTGTGTGTGTGTGTGTGTGTGTGTGTGTGTGTGTGTGTGTGTGTGTGTGTGTGTGTGTGTGTGTGTGTGTGTGTGTGTGTGTGTGTGTGTGTGTGTGATGGCTGAGGTAAAACAAAAATCGCCCTGTAAGTGAGCATAAGGAAGAAAAACTGAGAGAGAGACAGAGAAGCCTGGTGTGATTTAGAGATACTCTAGGTCTCTGTGTTTTGGGTTTTAAAGGGGGGAGGAGAGCAGGTGGTGAGTTGTGAGGTCTAAAAAGCCCTAGCTCCCCAGAGATCTCTCGGGCTTTAATCTGACTTTGGTGGTCTCCCCACTTTTCTTTCCCTTTCTCTGTCTTTTTGTGTAGCAGGTTGCTGTCCAGGCTCCCCCAGGGTGGGGAGGGAGAGAAAAGACCGATGCCCATCACGGTTCCTCACTTCACTGTGGATGTGTGAGGAGAGGGACGGTGAGACCCAGATTAACTCTGATACACACTGGCATCAACAGCAGAGAACACGCACGTGGTGGGACAATCCTTGTGGATACCCCAGTGGAACTGTGCTGGACTGTTAAAGTACTGTGTTCTTTTGCCGTTTTTCAGAACACACAGGCGTACGCACACACACACGCACTTCTTAACCTCGCATAAGAGCCTAAAAGTGCAGATAGTACCTAGTGTTAGTAACAGTTAAGAGTGAGTATCTAAAAAGCTGTGTAAAAAAAAAGATATTGTCAGCTTTGAGGTTAGTGTGTGATATTGAAAAAGAAAAATGAGTCCCGTGGGTGATGACAATTACACTTTTAGTACAATATCAGGTGTTTATATCTTTGTAATAAACCCGTTAAATATACACTATTTCCTAAAAGCTGATCGATATGTAAAAGTGTCTGAGTTTGTACGAGAAACGCAAGAAAAATAAAAAGATTCAAATCCCAAGCATAATTTTTTTTTCTGGAAATGATTTGAGGGAAGGAGAGAAGTTTCTAGGCAGGTTTCAGATACAATATTTTCAGGTGACAGATGTAAGGTTGAGTTGAGTTGAAAGAATCCCCCTAACCCAATCCGTCTTCCCTCTCTCCTTCCCTTCCTCACCCCAGACCTTCGAAGATGGACAAAACAGTCGGAAATGATTCTGAGGCAAGGAAGGTTTAATATAGTTAGTTGAAAGAAACCCTCGTCTTCTTCTTTCCCTCTCCGCTTACCTTGCTCAACCCAGACCCAGACGTCGCTCGTCTCCTCACCCCAGACCTACTGAACCAAAGAAAGATTCAGCTCTGGATTTGGGCAAGGAGAGTGAGGTTTTAGGGGGGTTAGATATATTTTGTGTCAAAAGACGGTGGGGAAAATATTGTTGCGTCCCCAACCGGGAGTAAAAAAAGAGAATTAGGTATGTTTCTAGTGACAGATCTCGCTCAGTTAAAAGTACCCCGCCCCTTCCACCTTCCATCTCTCCTCACCCTACCCCTGAGTGGCGCCCCCTATGGGAGCGAAGGACCACCCCTACCCGACACTCACCGTCCTCGGTGGGCACGTAGATGTTGAGGTAGAGGCAGTCCTCGCTCTGGTTTTGGATGTAGCCGGCTGCCACATCCAGGTTGTCTGTGAACCACACCGGTAACATGATCTCCGGCAGCACGCCGTGCACGTTCTGCGGGCACACCGGGGCGAACGCTGTGGCGTTGCGGATCTCCTGCCACGAGCCAGGCGCCTCGGGCAGCTGGAATCGGCGGTCTCCGATGGGCGCTGTGGCATAGGGCACGCCCAGGTACTGCTCCACTGGCCCCAGGATCTCGTTGTTCAGGTCCTTTTTGAGCCCTCGCAACTTGCCGTAGTTGGTGGTCACCATGGGGGGCTTGTTGGCGGGGTTCATCTTCTGGCAGGAGGTCAGGGAGAGGCGGAGAGCCAGGCCCAGGAGCCAGACTAGACAGGTGTCGGCCATGTAGCAGCGGGGGCGGAGACTAGAGGCGAGACCCCGCCCACTTGGTTTACACAGGGATAAAGGGAAAAGATACATGACTGGCAGCTATAGAGACTCCGCCTCCAACTAAACGTTTATCGTCCGTGTATGTCTGTTTCCCAAAGAGGACTCAATGTTCATGAAGGTATAGATGATTGGAAAGAAAGGACATCGCAATGGAAAGAGAGAAGTGGTGGTTGAGAGTGTTTATGAAAGAAAAAGTGGACCCTCAAAAAAAGGGGGTCCGGAGCGAGGGAGTGAGTGCAGGAGGATAGGTGGAGGAGTGGAGTGGCAAGGGGGGGGGGGGGGGTGCGGTGTAAGACAGAGGGGCTGGAGGGGTGGAGGGTTAGGGGGAGACCGGGTGGTCTTTAGAAGGTGTGGTTGTGGTTAGTGTTGGTGTTCTACGGTCGCGGTCGGGAACGGCTCCACGGTCAGAACTCTGTTACGTTCCATCCTCCTGTACGGTCCTCATCACGGTCAATGTCTGCGGTCACAGTTCCTGGTCAACGGTGGAGGTCACAAACTAACCCTGCAGAAGAGAGGGAGGAGAGAAGAGAAGGGAGAAAGAGGAGAAAATAAGAGATAAAGGATTATTTTAAACCAGAAAGTGTCATTATAGTTTTTGGTAAAAATCCTCATCGTTTTTGGTAAAAATCCTCATCGTTTTTGGTAAAAATCCTCATCGTTTTTGATAAAAATCATGTTTGAAAGAAGAATTGCAAATGGAAATGGTAAAAAAAAAAGTGACGAAAGCGAATGCATCAGCACACTTGACATCACAAAAATCCTACCAATCAGTAGAAGCCATCATTCATTTGTGTATTGCTTGTCTCGGGGCACCTCCGACTTCTATACATAAAAACACCTTCACTGTCACAGCTCCAGTTAGACTACGCAGGGATTCCCCAGAGCTCCAAAGATAACTCATTCAAGTATAGCCACAATCATATCGCTCATTCCAGCCCTCTATGATCATCGCTGATCCATCCATAGTCCTTATTATGGGCTGTAATCGTCATGGAGACGCTATTGATGCCTTAATTTAATAGTTATAGGTATTCATTTCCTATTGGTAGCACTGTGAGTATGAGAGGAGGTGACACAAACACATACACACCCGGAAGCATGCGCTGCTCGGACACACACACACACGCATGCAGGCAGACACACACGTTCCCTAACATACACATGCGCACACAGACACACACTGGATCCTGGCTTAGACCGGCCTTTCAGCGCCCATAAGGGTCAATGGTCACCAGTTGCTGTTTGTAAGCAGCTTAGAGAAGCTTCCGGATGTTTTGGATTGCCAGCTGTGGTGCGCTAACACACACACACAGCAATAAGTATATACATGCATGGGAACGCAGACATCCTGACTCATAAGAGAGAGAGAGAGAAAGAGAGAGAGAGAGAGAGAGAGAGAGATAGATAGATGGGGAGAGGGGGAGAGAGGAAGAGAAAGAGAGGGGGAGAGAGGAAGAGAGAGAGAGAGAGAGAGAGAGAGAGAGAGAGAGAGAGAGAGAGAGAGAGAGAGAGAGAGAGAGAGAGAGAGAGAGAGAGAGAGAGAGAGAGAGAGAGAGAGAGAGAGAGAGAGAGAGAGAGAGAGAGAGAGAGAGAGAGAGAGAGAGAGAGAGAGAGAGATAGATAGATAGATAGATAGATAGATAGATAGATAGATAGATAGATAGATAGATAGATAGATAGATAGATAGATAGATAGATAGATAGATAGATAGATAGATAGATAGATAGATAGAGGGGGAGAGGGGGAGAGGGGGAGAGTGGGAGAGAGGAAGAGAAAGAGAGGGGGGGAGAGAGAAAGAGAAAGAGAGGGGGAGAGAGGAAGAGAAAGAGAGGGGAGGAGAGAGAAAGAGAAAGAGAGGGGGACGGAGAGAGAAAGAGAGAGCGAGGGAGAGAGGGAGATCATGCTGTTTAATCAGCTTCTTGATATGCCACAACTGTCAGGTGGATGGATTATCTTGGCAAAGGAGAAATGCTCACAAACAGGGAGGTAAACAAATTTGTGCACAACATTTGAGAGAAATCCGCTTTTTTTTGTTGTTATGGAAAATGCCTGGGATCTTTTATTTCAGCTCATGAAACACGGGACCAACGCTTTACATGTTGCGTTTATATTTGCGTTCAGTGTAGATGTCTATGTTTCACGGTCTTGGACATCACAGTACAGTAGCAAACAGTACAAGATAGCAGCATACCACCCTGCATACCACTGCTGGCTTGTTTCTGAAGCTAAGCAGGGTTGGTCCTGGTCTCTGGATGGGAGTTCAGATGCTGCTGGAAGTGGTGTTGAAGGGCCAATCGGAGGGACCCTTTCCGGTCCCCCCCAAAATATATATATATCCCAATACCCCAGGGCAGTGATTGGGGACATTGTCCTGTGTAGGGTGCTGTCTTTCGGATGGGATGTTTAATGGGTGTCCTGGTCACTAAAGATCCCATGGCACTTATTGTAAGAGTAACCCTGGTGTCTTGGCTAAATTCCTAATCTGGCCCCTCATACTCATCACGGTAACCTAATCATTCCCTGTTTACAATTGGATCATTCCTCCTCTCCCCTGTAACTATTCCCCAGGTCGTTGGTGTAAATTAGAATGTGTTCTCAGTCAACTTCCATGGTTAAATTTTAAAAAGTACAGTAGAGCAGTGATTCACGACGGGGAAATGTTGAATGATGTAAAACATTTGGTTATTTTTAGATGAAAAATACTGCAGTCTGATTTCAAACCACTAAAAGCAGGTAGAGAGTGATTAAATACCTGTTTTTCTTAAATCACAGTATTTTTCATTTAGATCTATTAGCAGCGCTGTTTAGCACATTTGGTTGAATTGGTGATCTCAAACCAGCGAGCTCATTCACATTCTTCATCGAAAATATGGGCAAATTGAATTATTTACTATTTTCCTTTGTCATATAATTGCTACTATCAATATATATATTTAAATATATATATTTACTATCAATATAGCATAAAAAATGATCCTGATTGCATTTTGACCCCCCCCCCCAAAAAAAAAAACGCAATGCGAATACTGGGTCACGACTGAGACAACCGACTGAGTAAATTTGTGTCCTGAAGCAAAACCAATTAAGAACCACTGCAGTAGAGTTCAGTACACTACAGTAAAGTACTGTACTCCACAGGGTTCTAAGGTACTAAGGTACTACATTTCACTTGTATATACACCTACATATTTTGATGTGTAACTGGGATTTTTTAAATTTAGGAGCACCAGTGCACCTAGAAAAATGAAGGAATATTTTTCATTGTGCTCCTAAATTTCTTTGCGTGGGCCTACATTTTTCTACTTAGGCGACACGTGCTCCTTGTAAAATAGGTCAGTGTTAGAGCCCTGCCCTACTCCAATGTGCTCTACTTTACTGTACTAAACTCTACTGTATTAAACTCTACTGTATTAAACTGTACTGTACTAAACTATACTGTATTAAACTGTACTGTACTAAACTGTACTGTACTGTACTCTACTGTATTAAACTGTACTGTACTAAACTATACTGTATTAAACTGTACTGTACTAAACTCTACTGTACTGTACTAAACTCTACTGTACTAAACTCTACTGTATTAAACTGTACTGTACTAAACTATACTGTATTAAACTGTACTGTACTAAACTGTACTGTACTGTACTCTACTGTATTAAACTGTACTGTACTAAACTATACTGTATTAAACTGTACTGTACTAAACTCTACTGTACTGTACTAAACTCTACTGTACTAAACTATACTGTATTAAACTGTACTGTACTAAACTCTACTGTACTGTACTAAACTCTACTGTATTAAACTCTACTGTATGGTGCTAAACTCTACTCTACTGTATTAAACTCTACTGTATGGTGCTAAACTCTACTCTACTGTATTAAACTCTACTGTTTTGTGCTAAATTCTACTCTACTGTACTGTACTAAACTCTACTGTACTGTACTAAACTCTACTGTACTGTACTGAACTCTACTGTATTCAACTGTACTGTACTAAACTCTACTGTACTAAACTATACTGTATTAAACTGTACTGTACTAAACTGTACTGTATTAAACTGTACTGTACTAAACTCTACTGTATGGTGCTAAACTCTACTGTACTGTATTAAACTCTACTGTACTGTATTAAACTCTACTGTATTAAACTGTACTGTACTAAACTCTACTGTACTGTACTAAACTCTACTGTATTAAACTCTACTGGACTGTACTGTACTAAACACTACTCTACTGTATTAAACTCTACTGTACTGTACTAAACTCTACTGTACTGTACTAAACTCTACTGTATTAAACTCTACTGTATTAAACTGTACTGGACTAAACTCTACTGTACTGTACTAAACTCTACTGTACTGTACTAAACTCTACTGTATTAAACTGTACTGTACTAAACTCTACTGTACTGTACTAAACTCTACTGTACTGTACTAAACTCTACTGTATGGTGCTAAACTCTACTGTACTGTATTAAACTCTACTGTACTGTGTTAAACTATACTGTACTAAACTCTACTGTATTAAACTCTACTGTATGGTGCTAAACTCTACTCTACTGTATTAAACTCTACTGTATGGTGCTAAACTCTACTCTACTGTATTAAACTCTACTGTTTTGTGCTAAATTCTACTCTACTGTACTGTACTAAACTCTACTGTACTGTACTAAACTCTACTGTACTGTACTGAACTCTACTGTATTCAACTGTACTGTACTAAACTCTACTGTACTAAACTATACTGTATTAAACTGTACTGTACTAAACTCTACTGTACTGTACTAAACTCTATTGTACTGTACTAAACTCTACTGTATGGTGCTAAACTCTACTGTACTGTATTAAACTCTACTGTACTGTATTACACTCTACTGTATTAAACGGTACTGTACTAAACTCTATTGTACTGTACTAAACTCTACTGTATGGTGCTAAACTCTACTGTACTGTATTAAACTCTACTGTACTGTATTAAACTCTACTGTATTAAACTGTACTGTACTAAACTCTACTGTACTGTACTAAACTCTACTGTATTAAACTCTACTGGACTGTACTGTACTAAACTCTACTCTACTGTATTAAACTCTACTGGACTGTACTGTACTAAACTCTACTCTACTGTATTAAACTCTACTGTACTGTACTAAACTCTACTGTACTGTACTAAACTCTACTGTATTAAACTCTACTGTATTAAACTCTACTGTATTAAACTGTACTGGACTAAACTCTACTGTACTGTACTAAACACTACTCTACTGTACTAAACTCTACTGTATTAACTCTGTATTAAACTGTACTGTACTAAACTCTACTGTATTAAACTCTACTGTACTGTACTAAACTCTACTGTATTAAACTGTACTGTACTAAACTCTACTGTACTGTACTAAACTCTACTGTATGGTGCTAAACTCTACTGTACTGTATTAAACTATACTGTACTAAACTCTACTGTACTAAACTCTACTGTACTGTACTAAACTCTACTGTATTAAACTCTACTGTATGGTGCTAAACTCTACTCTACTGTATTAAACTCTACTGTTTTGTGCTAAATTCTACTCTACTGTACTGTACTAAACTCTACTGTACTGTACTAAACTCTACTGTACTGTACTGAACTCTACTGTATTCAACTGTACTGTACTAAACTCTACTGTACTAAACTATACTGTATTAAACTGTACTGTACTAAACTCTACTGTACTGTACTAAACTCTATTGTACTGTACTAAACTCTACTGTATGGTGCTAAACTCTACTGTACTGTATTAAACTCTACTGTACTGTATTAAACTCTACTGTATTAAAGTGTACTGTACTAAACTCTACTGTACTGTACTAAACTCTACTGTATTAAACTCTACTGGACTGTACTGTACTAAACACTACTCTACTGTATTAAACTGTACTGTACTAAACTCTACTGTACTGTACTAAACTCTACTGTATTAAACTCTACTGTACTGTACTAAACTCTACTGTACTAAACTCTACTGTATTAAACTGTACTGTACTAAACTCTACTGTACTGTACTAAACTCTACTGTATTAAACTCTACTGGACTGTACTGTACTAAACACTACTCTACTGTATTAAACTCTACTGTACTGTACTGTACTAAACTCTACTGTATTAAACTCTACTGTACTGTACTAAACACTACTGTATTAAACTGTACTGTATTAAACTATACTGTATTAAACTGTACTGTACTAAACTCTACTGTATTAAACTGTACTGGACTAAACTGTACTGGACTGTACTGTACTAAACACTACTCTACTGTATTAAACTCTACTGTACTGTACTAAACTCAACTGTACTAAACTCTACTGTATTAAACTGTACTGTACTAAACTCTACTGTATTAAACTCTACTGTACTGTACTAAACTCTACTGTACTGTACTAAACTCTACTGTATTAAACTCTACTGTATTAAACTCTACTGTATTAAACTGTACTGTACTGTACTAAACACTACTCTACTGTATTAAACTGTACTGTACTAAACTCTACTGTACTGTACTAAACTCTACTGTATTAAACTCTACTGTATTAAACTGTACTGTACTAAACACTACTCTACTGTATTAAACTGTACTGTACTAAACTCTACTGTACTGTACTAAACTCTACTGTATTAAACTCTACTGTATTAAACTGTACTGTACTAAACACTCCGCTACTGTATTAAACTCTACTGTACTGTACTGTACTAAACTCTACTGTATTAAACTCTACTGTACTGTACTAAACTCTACTGTACTGTACTGTACTAAACTGTACTGTATTAAACTCTACTGTACTGTACTAAACTCTACTGTATTAAACTGTACTGTATTAAACTGCACTGTATTAAACTATACTGTATTAAACTGTACTGTACTAAACTCTACTGTATTAAACTCTACTGTATTAAACTCTACTGTACTGTACTGTACTAAACGCTACTGTATTAAACTCTACTGTACTGTACTAAACTCTACTGTATTAAACTGTACTGTACTAAACTCTACTGTATTAAACTCTACTGTATTAAACTCTACTGTACTGTACTGTACTAAACTCTACTGTATTAAACTCTACTGTACTGTACTAAACTCTACTGTATTAAACTGTACTGTATTAAACTATACTGTATTAAACTCTACTGTATTAAACTCTACTGTATTAAACTGTACTGTACTGTACTAAACACTACTCTACTGTATTAAACTGTACTGTACTAAACTCTACTGTACTGTACTAAACTCTACTGTACTGTATTAAACTCTACTGTATTAAACTGTACTGTACTAAACACTCCTCTACTGTATTAAACTCTACTGTACTGTACTGTACTAAACTCTACTGTATTAAACTCTACTGTACTGTACTAAACTCTACTGTACTAAACTCTACTGTACTAAACTCTACTGTACTGTACTAAACTCTACTGTACTAAACTCTACTGTACTAAACTCTACTGTACTGTACTAAACTCTACTGTACTGTACTAAACTCTACTGTACTGTACTAAACTCTACTGTATTAAACTCTACTGTATTAAACTGTACTGTACTAAACACTCCGCTACTGTATTAAACTCTACTGTACTGTACTGTACTAAACTCTACTGTATTAAACTCTACTGTACTGTACTAAACTCTACTGTACTGTACTGTACTAAACTGTACTGTATTAAACTCTACTGTACTGTACTAAACTCTACTGTATTAAACTGTACTGTATTCAACTGCACTGTATTAAACTATACTGTATTAAACTGTACTGTACTAAACTCTACTGTATTAAACTCTACTGTATTAAACTCTACTGTACTGTACTGTACTAAACGCTACTGTATTAAACTCTACTGTACTGTACTAAACTCTACTGTATTAAACTGTACTGTACTAAACTCTACTGTATTAAACTCTACTGTATTAAACTCTACTGTACTGTACTGTACTAAACTCTACTGTATTAAACTCTACTGTACTGTACTAAACTCTACTGTATTAAACTGTACTGTATTAAACTGTACTGTATTAAACTATACTGTATTAAACTGTACTGTACTAAACTCTACTGTATTAAACTCTACTGTATTAAACTCTACTGTACTGTACTGTACTAAACTCTACTGTACTGTACTAAACTCTACTGTATTAAACTCTACTGTACTGTACTAAACTCTACTGTATTAAACTGTACTGTACTAAACTCTACTGTATTAAACTCTACTGTATTAAACTCTACTGTACTGTACTGTACTAAACTCTACTGTATTAAACTCTACTGTACTGTACTAAACTCTACTGTATTAAACTGTACTGTATTAAACTGTACTGTATTAAACTATACTGTATTAAACTGTACTGTATTAAACTCTACTGTATTAAACTCTACTGTATTAAACTCTACTGTACTGAACTGTACTAAACTCTACTATATTAAACTATACTATACTGTACTAAATTCTACTGTATTAAACTCTACTGTACTGTACTGTACTAAACTCTACTGTATTAAACTCTACTGTACTGTACTAAACTCTACTGTATTAAACTCTACTGTATTAAACTCTACTGTACTGTACTGTACTAAACTCTACTGTATTAAACTCTACTGTACTGTACTAAACTCTACTGTATTAAACTGTACTGTATTAAACTCTACTGTACTGTACTGTACTGTACTAAACTCAACTGTATTAAACTCTACTGTACTGTACTAAACTCTACTGTATTAAACTCTACTGTACTGTACTGTACTAAACTCTACTGTATTAAACTCTACTGTACTGTACTAAACTCTACTGTATTAAACTCTACTGTATTAAACTCTACTGTACTGTACTGTACTAAACTCTACTGTATTAAACTCTACTGTACTGTACTAAACTCTACTGTATTAAACTGTACTGTATTAAACTCTACTGTATTAAACTCTACTGTATTAAACTGTACTGTATTAAACTGTACTGTATTAAACTGTACTGTACTAAACTCTACTGTACTAAACTCTACTGTATTAAACTCTACTGTATTAAACTCTACTGTACTGTGCTGTTTATACGTGTAAAAGAGACGTCTATAATTGGTTCAGATTTGGACTGCCAAAATGTCAACTACTTTCCAACGTCCATGTATGTCGGGTGTCGGTCAGTGCTCAGTGGGTGAGGACGCTGGTTACAGGAAATGTAAAGAGAGGGGGCTCATGGGTAGGTGTCAGTAAGAGCCAGGAGAGGTGACGTTAAAACAACATTTCTCTGCACCTATCTGGTGTATGTGACAATAAAACCTTTACAGTAACTGGAGATAGAGAGCCAGAGAGAGAGGGAGCGGTTGTTCAGACCGTTTTATCACTCTTTCTTTTACCACCAGACGACAGAAAGAGAAAGAAACCCGTTATGAGATGAACATGACAGTATGCCAGTGGAAGGGAGGACAGTAGCAGGTGACTCAACTGTGGTTTGTGGCTACTATGATTTCCCATTGTAGCCAAGTCAGTTGAAGTCATTCTGTTACAGATGTTTTGGTCATTCGGTTACTGATTTGGTAACAGAATGATGTGTTTGAACCCCTTAATAAATGATAAACCAAATTGTTATCAGTAAAAACACCTACTAATAGATAGGTCTACCTTCACTTGTTACTTCTGTCTACTTTCATTATCCTCCCTCCTCACACGGGAGAGAAATTGTAAAATGTCTTAAAGATATGTGGGTTTTTGGTAACAGAATGACAAGACACTAGGCAATATTTCTTAACCTTACAGAAGGCAAATCATTTCTGCAAAACTAAATATAAGTGTTGATATTAGCTGGCAGGGTTCTTTACTTCAACATTATTGTGTTTTGATGTATTTCTAAAACCTTTGTTTTCTAAGACTCCTTTCCCATCTGTTTGACCCGAAATCAAAGCCTTTATTTCTTTCAACTCTTTAGGATAGAAAATGGTTGAAAAAAACATATTAAATGCCTTAATTTCTCAAAAATAGACTCTTAGCTTTCATTTGACACCAAATTTGATGTGCTCCAATCAACTTCCCGTCCGTGCTAAGGGTGCTTCTTACATGGAAATTCTCTAGGGCATTCAACAGGCTGCGACACCAAATGGCACCCTAATCCCTATGTCATGCACAGAGCCAATAGGACTCTGATCAAAAGTAGTGCACTATAAAGGGATTAGGGCTCCGTTTGGAACACAACCGTAGTCCCTCCAGTTTGTCCCTTGTTATTGTGTTATCGCCATCCTATAATTGCTCAATTTAACGTCTTCATTAACCGTATTATTGCTTCGGCTGCCTAGGTTTTCTTTTTGCCAATAAAGCTATTTGAATTTGAAAGTGAGGAAGCGGAGACAGCGAGGTAATATGGAAGTTAATTAGAATGTGTTCTGATGGGGCGATGAGGATACAAACACTGATAAGCCGATGCAAATAGTAATGAGACTTGGTTATGTGCAAAAAAGACTCTTTCTTTGCTTCAAGAAAACGATTCTGTATTTTAGGTCAGTTTCAGCAGCTTGGGGTAGAAAAGGGTTGCGGATATGATGTGCCTCGTAAAGGTTTGCAGGACTGTGGGTTATGTAATTGGAATACAATGCAAACGTTCACCGTGTGACACCTGTTCGATATTTTCGTTCCCACTGCCTTGTACATTCCATCTAGTTGTGTTTCTGTCTGTTTCTATTGCACCCTCATGTGTCCTCTCGCCCTCTCAGCTTATTTTCTCTCTTCTTCTTTCCGTCTTCCTATTCTATTCTCTCCCAACCCCTTGTCTTTATCCAATGCTTGTAGCCCCCAAGTGTGAATGTGTGTGTTTTTTGAGTACACACACGTTCCAGACTGTGTGTGTGTATGTGCCTGCAGTCTTATGTGAGTGTGGATACACATGTTCCAGTGTGTGTGTGTGTGTGTGTGTGTGTGTGTGTGTGTGTGTGTGTGTGTGTGTGTGTGTGTGTGTGTGTTCATGCGTGCGTGCGTGCGCGTGCGACGCGCATCATTCTGTCCTCCTGTGTGTCAATGTGTGTGTGTGTGTGTGTGTGTGGGGGTCCCTAGTCTCTTCGAGGACTTTCTATTCTCTAATTAAACCTCAGAGAGAGGAAAGAGAGAGACCAGTGGGCTGCTCTAGTAGAGCCCAGAGCCCAGTGAGAGAGAAACCCTACCCACGCACCCAATAACCTAAATCATAACCTAATCACACCAGGCCACAACACATGACATTTTCATGCTCAAAAACACATTAAAAGAGGCTACCAACTGAACTCAAGGCAAACTGGAGGAGGCTAAAATCACCTTGAGGACAGTGTCTGTGGCACACTGTTAAACTTATCTCAGATCAGGGAGCAAAAACAGCAAAGAGAGGAAAAATCCATTCATAGTTAATAGGAAACTGATCTCAGGTCAATTGTCAATTACAATTGCGATAAGGACAATGACTTTGTAGACCTGCTAAACTGATCTAAGATCAGTGTAATAACAGTCAAGGTGACCTCCAGGTCACACCCCGTCCTGGGGCTTGGGGAGAGGACAATCCATGGTGGACATCAAGGAGCGTGGCAGAGGTTATGCTGCCTGGGGGGCCCTCCAGGTTTTGGGGCACGTCTGAGAGACTTCTAATTGGATAATTGGTTCAATTACAGAGCCCTAATTGGCCTAGCTAATGTTGCTGAGGAGCAGCGGGGGGTGGTGGTGATGGATGAATAGAAGAGGGGGAGAGAGAGAGGAGGGAGGAGGAGGGAAAGAGCCAGGGATGGCAATACTCGCTTATTAAACATGGTACATCAGCAAAACACTCTGTATTTTTTATTGTTACTATTATTATTATTATTATTTTAATCATTAGAAGAGAACAGAGGAGAGCACACCACGTCATCGGCAGAGCCGTCAGTGTGAAAACAAAAGCCTACAAAAGCATTCACTTGTGTGTGTGTGTGTGTGTCTGTGTGTGTGTGTGTGTGTGTGTGTGTGTGTGTGTGTGTGTGTGTGTGTGTGTGTATGTGTCTGTGTGTGTGTGTGTGTGTGTGTGTCTGTGTGTGTGTGTCTCTGTGTGTGTGTGTGTGTGTGTCTGTGTGTGTGTGTGTGTGTGTGTGTGTGTGTGCGGCCCGTGTATAGCACGTCTGTATGTGCTTGTGAGTTCTGTCCTCTCCACTTGGCCCTGCGGACCTTCTAGCATCTTCTCTCCTCTCCACTGAGCCACGGCGCTCATCTGAATCTGGCTCCAGACCCACAGTACAGTACAGACATTCAGTATTAAATCCTTCCTCTGGAGTTGGGTCGGGTATGGCTTGTCTGACCACTTTAATCTCCAGGTGTTTCTATAGCCTCTTCTCTCTGTCTCAGTGGTCTGTTCTAAAGGCCTCGCTTGTCTGACAGAGGTGTGACTGGCCACAGCTTGGTTCCTCTACAACTTTCGACAGTGGACTCTCAGAGACCCTCGTTCTACTAGCGAGAGATAATAACCTAGCCAACCAGGCAGTGAGACAGTGTGTCGGTGTGTGTGTGTGCGCACGTAAATGCATGGAACCAGAAAGCAGCCCATTGAGTCATCAAAGAAGCAAGGGAGATATCTGGGGATACGATGGGTGAGTGTGTGTGTGTGTGTGTGTGTGCGTGTCCTTCCCGACAACACCAATCAATCACCTCTATTAAACCCTCAGGGAAGAAAATTGAGGAACAGCCATAACCGAACACTGTTTTAAAGCCCCTCTCTGGTGGAGAGGCACAGCCATAAAAACAGACGGACACCGTAGAGGATCCACAAATAAAACAGACGGACACCGCAGAGGATCCACAAATAAAACAGACGGACACCGTAGAGGATCCACAAATAAAATTGTCATTTTAATCCATAGAGACGTGAAGGAGAAGCTCGTCGGATGTTGATCTCTTCTCTTCCTCCCCTAGTGGCAGGATCCACAAATAAAACAGACGGACACCGTAGAGGATCCACAAATAAAACAGACGGACACCGCAGAGGATCCACAAATAAAACAGACGGACACCGCAGAGGATCCACAAATAAAACAGACGGACACCGCAGAGGATCCACAAATAAAACAGACGGACACCGCAGAGGATCCACAAATAAAACAGACGGACACCGCAGAGGATCCACAAATAAAACAGACGGACACCGCAGAGGATCCACAAATAAAACAGACGGACACCGTAGAGGATCCACAAATAAAACAGACGGACACCGCAGAGGATCCACAAATAAAACAGACGGACACCGCAGAGGATCCACTAATAAAACAGACGGACACCGCAGAGGATCCACAAATAAAACAGACGGACACCGCAGAGGATCCACAAATAAAACAGACGGACACCACAGAGGATCCACTAATAAAACAGACGGACACTGCAGAGGATCCACTAATAAAACAGACGGACACTGCAGAGGATCCACTAATAAAACAGACGGACACCGCAGAGGATCCACTAATAAAACAGACGGACACCACAGAGGATCCACTAATAAAACAGACGGACACTGCAGAGGATCCACAAATAAAACAGACGGACACCGCAGAGGATCCACAAATAAAACAGACGGACACCGCAGAGGATCCACAAATAAAACAGACGGACACCGCAGAGGATCCACAAATAAAACACACGGTACACCAGAAGAAACACTCTGATGGCCACTGTTTTATCTCTCTTTCCCTTCATTCCTCCAGACCTCCACTCTTTCATCCCTCCATCTCATCATGAAATGTTTTTTTGGTTCTAAAATCAGCCCAGCTCCTTCCTTTTCATTTCAAAACTAATTACAAAATGTCAGGTGACAGTCTCTGTGTGTGTGTGTGTGTGTGTGTGTGTTAGTGGTGAGTGGGTCAGCTGTTTGTTCACCCACACCCGCCCACAATTGATAATAACCTATCCACAACCGCCTGACTATATGTGGTAAAGTGAAAATCTGAGGCCCGCTGTAGAGACGGGAGATGTCTGTGTGACAGGGGGTGCAGGATTTCCCCCCCAATTTATGTTTCTGCTTCTAATTTCCTACATTTTGGTTGGCTATTTGTTAAGCAACTTGTCTATAATTAGATACACGCAGCTTCTCTTCTGTCATTAGCCTATATGTTGCCCTAGAAGACTTAAATAAACCTTTGCTCACCAGAATAATGTCATAAATCGATAGAATGCATTCTTCAATCGAGATGATTTCAGTACAATTCTATGTCATCTCTGCCTCGTTCGTGGAGCGAAGTCATTTCGGTACCGGGGTGAAAATGCTCAAATCAGTTTGACCGGTTGTAAGGAAATAGAAAACTGTGAAAACGACCCAACATTATATTTCTCCACTCATGTTCCCGAGTCAAAATGCAGTCTATATTTGGTGTACTATTTTACTGTAAGAAATGCATAGTTCTGCAGGGGTTAGTATTTAGGCTATGTGAGAGGTTATAGACCTACAGTCAGTGTCCTGATTTCCATTTAACCCATCTGAACAGTAGGCTTGCAGTTCCCTTTTTGCCTCAGGGGATCGGCATGAACTTTTTCAGCCCGTTCCCATAGATTTTGGCGATTGGTGTGCAGGCTATTTGGCGTGCCTACAGTTAGGCCCTAGTGGCAGCCTAGTGGTCAGAGCGTTGGGCCAGTCAACTGAAAGGTTGCGGGATCAAATCCCTGAGCTGACCAAGTAGAACTCTGTTGTTCTTCCCCTGAGGAAGGCAGATAACCCCCTGTTCCCTGGACGCTGTGGATGTTGAGTAAGGCAGCCCCCTGTGCCTCTCTGATTCAGAGGGGCTGGGTTAAATGTGTAAGGCATTCAGTTGTACAACTGACTAGGTCTTATGCACTAATGCCAGATAACCTACAATAATGAAATAATAAATCTCATTGTAGCCGTAGATATAAATTGCACGCGAATGACACATTTTGTAAGGTATTGTTTTCTCTTTAATGACCCTACACAATATTCAACAACCCTAAACCCACCCGCCCCTCGGATATAACCATGGGGACTGTGGGTTATGAGTCGCCCACACACCGCTAGTGTGTGTGTGAGCCTATGTGTGTGTGTGTGTGTGTGTGTGTGTGTGTGTGTGTGAGCCTATGTGTGTGTGTGTGTGTGTGTGTGTGTGTGTGTGTGTGTGTGTGTAGGGGGGGATTCTGAAGCTTTTTCTTTTATTTTTGGTTGTTGTATTATTTGACCCCCTTTTCCCCCCATTAGTAGTAAGTAGTTACAGTCTTGTCTCATCGCTGCAACTCCCGTACAGACTCAGGAGAGGCGAAGGTCGAGAGCCATGCGTCCTCCGAAACACAACCCAACCAAGCCGCACTGCTTCTTGACACAATGCCCACTTAACCTGGAAGGCAGCCGCACCAATGTGTCAGAGGAAACACTGTACACCTGGCGACCGTGTCAGCGTGCACTGTGCCTGGCCCGACACAGGAGTCACTAGTGCGCCATGAGACAAGGATATCCCTGCCGGCCAAACCCTCCCTAACCCGGATGGCGCTGGGCCAATTGTGCGTTGCGTCACCCCATGAGCCTCCCGGTCGCGGCCGGCTGCGGCAGAGCCTGGGCTCGAACCTAGAATCTCTGGTGGCACAGCTAGCACTGCGATGCAGTGCCTTGGACCACAGTGCCACCCGGGAGGCCCCGTGATCCTGAAGTTTTGACATAATGACGACGTAAGGTGTTGACTGAGGGACCAGATAGCCCCATTTGTCTTTCCGGGTGCCAAGGGGAGCGTACGCTGAGGGGGGTAGGGCGAAGGAGGGGGCGCCACAATCTCCTGTGCCAGGAGGAGCACTCTGCATTCTGGGAGGCGGCCGGTCACCGTGGTGACAGGAGGCCGACAGCTCCAGATGGAATGGCCATGCCAAGTCAGCAGCCGTTCACACCACTGTCCACCACAACCGTCTAAGTCCTTCACTACTACGTCTTATGGCATCGTCCCCTCCAATCACAACCTCTCTATCTGTCTGGCTGTCCGCCAGGGAGGAAGGGGGGGACACGTTGACCCAGAGTTCAGAAGAAAAGTGAACAAGGGAGGGAGGGAGCGAGGGAAGAAGAGACAGAGAGAGTCTTCCCGAAGAGACAGTGATCAGATGATGCCCTCTCGTTCAGACACCAAGGACCTGATGATTTGTTTGAAAACTCAATCTCTCCTCCCTCTCCTCTCTCTCTCCTCTCCTCTCTCCTCTCTCTCCTCTCCTCTCCCTCTCCTCTCCTCTACCTCTCCTCTCTCCTCTCCCTCTCCTCTCTCCTCTCCCTCTTCGTCTCTCTCTCTCCTATCCTCTCACTCTCTCTCTCCTCTCTCTCCCCTATCCTCTCTCTCTCTCTCTCCTCTCCCTCTTCTCTCTCCCTCTCCTCTCCTCTCTCTTCATTTCTCCTCTCTCCCTCTCCACTCAATCTCCTCTCTCTCTTCCACCAAAGCCAATATACAACATGAGACCAGTCATAGTTGTCTAAGTGCCCGACTGATCTATTATTGAAAAATGTTCAGCTTCAGCATTATTGATGCTAAGACCCTTCTCATCTCACAGTGTGTGTGTGTGTGAGTGTGTGTGTGTGTGTCGTCTGATCTCATTGTCTGCACACTTCACTTGTCAGCCGAGTTCATTAATTTACTGTAATGTTTATTCACTGTTGATCCCCCCTCAAATCCCTATTCACTGGACTTCCTTCATTCATTCAGCCAAACACACACACACACACACACACACACACACACACACACACACACACACACACACACACACACACACACACACACACACACACACACACACACACACACACACACACACACACACACACACACACACACACACGGGTAAAATACTGTAGCAAAAATGGCCTGATAGGCTGGCAGTTGTAGTAGAGTTTCAAAGGAGAGGAGGGAGGGTGAGAGAGAACAAGAGAAAGAGAAAGGGGGAGACACACCAGGAACAATACAAAGGCAAGAGTTAAAATAAAATATTTACAGGGTTGAATTTGTGTGAGAGCGTGGTTTCTGCCGAGGGTCAGTGGCTCTGGGTCCAGTTATGATGAGCATGAGACTGGGCATTAATTATCCAGCTACTGGGTGGATTAAGCACGGTCTGACACACAGAGACTGACACACAGAGACAGACACACAGAGACTGACACAGAGAGGGGCTAGGATACCAATGGGACCCTTATCTAGTTCACTACTTTAGACCAGAGCCCTATGGGGAGGGGGAGAGAAAGGGGGACATCACTCTACTTGTCTTGTCTACATACACGCCCATACATACACCTAATACACACATACATACACCTAATACACACATACATACACCTAATACACACATACATACACCTAATACACACATACATACGCCTAATACACACATACATACACCTGATACACACAGGCATATACCTAATACCCACATACATACACCTGATACACACATACATACACCTGATACACACAGACATACACCTAATACACACATACATACACCTGATACACACAGACATACACCTAATACACAACACAGACATACACCTAATACACACAGACATACACCTGATACACACAGACATACACCTGATACACACAGACATACACCTAATACACAACACAGACATACACCTAATACACACAGACATACACCTGATACACACATACATACACCTGATACACACAGACATACACCTGATACACACAGACATACACCTGATACACACAGACATACACCTGATACACACAGACATACACCTGATACACACAGACATACACCTGATACACATATACATACACTTGATACACATATACATACACCTAATACACACATACATACACCTGATACACACAGACATACACCTGATACACACAGACATACACCTGATACACACATACATACACCTGATACACACATACATACACCTGATACACACATACATACACCTAATACACACATACATACACCTGATACACACAGACATACACCTGATACACACATACATACACCTGATACACACAGACATACACCTGATACACACATACATACACCTGATACACACATACTAATAGGCAGGAAAACAGATGCACACACACCAGATACATTGAGGCAGGGGATAGAGAGCTATACCAAGCCCCTAACACAGGGGTCTACACAACTAGTATAGTGTGTGTGTGTGTGTGTGTGTGTGTGTGTGTGTGTGTGTGTGTGTGTGTGTGTGTGTGTGTGTGTGTGTGTGTGTGTGTGTGTGTGTGTGTGTGTGTGTGTGTGTGTGTGTGTGTGTGTGGGACCTGTGGCCGGGCGTACTGTGGCGGTGCATCAAACCCAGCCCCTGCATTGTGCTCTAAATGCCTGGGCCCTTCTGTCTGTCCCAACACAGCCTGCCTGACTGGCTAACTGACTCCTCTAGAAATCAACTGGAACGAACTGCACTCACACACATTCTAATGAAACACACAAAGACGTATGCAGGCATGCACGCACACAGTCCCAGGGCACAGTCCCAAAGCCGATCAAACAGCGCTCAGCCGACATCCACAGGGACAGGGACAGGGCCAGGAGAGAGATCCAGGAGAGGCAGAGGACGACACCACTTAAGCCCAGGAGGAAAGCCGCTCAGAGGGGTGGAGGACACGGCCAAGGGCCCTGAGGGATGGGCGGTTACTGCTACAATACGATAAGATATGGTTACTATTAAAATAGGTTATTAAAATGACCATACACTCACGGGACAGTTTATTAGGTACACCACCCAGTTCACAAAAATGGATTGCTCTCACGTGGCTATGACTTGGTATATAAAGCAGGCAGACAAGCAGACAGGCATCGAGGCATTCAGTTACTGTTCCATTGAACGTTAGAATGGGCAAACTAAGTGACCTAAGCGGCTTTGAGCGTGGTATGACTGTTGGTGCCAGGTGCGCCAGATCTCAGAAACGGACGGCCTCCTGGGCTTTTCACACACGACAGTGTCTAGGGTTTATCAAGAATGGTGTGACAAAGAAAAAACATCCAGTTAGTGGCAGTCCTGTGGGCGAAAAACAGCTCGTAGATGAGAGGTGGAAGGAGAATGGCAAGAGTCATGCAAGCTAACAGGTGGGCCACAAACAGACAAATAACGGCGCAGTCCAACAGTGGTGTGCAGAACGGCATCTCGGAACGCACAACTCGTCGCTCCTTGTCACAGATGTGATATTGCAGCAGACGACCACACCGGGTTCCACTCCTATCAGCTAAAAACAAGAAGAAGCGGCTCCAGTGGGCACGTCATCACCAACACTGGACAACTGAGGAGCGGAAAAACATTGCCTGGAACGTGACAGTGAGTTCGGTGTACTTGAGTGGCCTGGTCAGTCCCCAGACCTCAACCCTATAGAGAATCTTTGGGATGAGATGGAGCGGGCTGTTCACAGCATGAATGTACCGCCGTCCAATCTGCAAGCACTGTGTGATGCCATCACGTCTGCATGGACCAACATCCCGGTTGAATGTTTCAGACATCTCGTAGAATGCCCCGGAGAATTCAGACTGTTCTGGAGGCAAAGGGGGTCCGACCCGGCACTAGATGAGTGAACCTAATAAACTGGCCGGTGAGAGTATATCTCTCTACATGTGTTTGACCTTGCCTAGGACTACCAGTCCTACACTTATGGTGCATATAATTTACTTTCACTCTGAGATCAAGTGACTGAGCTGGAATGATCCCGAGTCCAACATTAGCTACAAGCAGCAGTTAGTCAGCCAGCTGTATGTTGTCATTGGAAGAGAACATTAACAGGTAGACATATTGAGTGTATGGTGGGGCCCCAGGGAGAAGCTGGGCTGGAGACAGAAGGCTGGGGGGACTGGGGTTGGTGAGGGGCCACGAGTAGTAGAGACCCTGGTGGCAGAGTGGGGTAGAGTTGGAGGGCAGGGGCAGACTGGGGACAAGGTACTGGAGGGTATGGGTGAGAGATGGAGAGAGGGAGGCTACAGGTGGTTAAACTCTGCCTCAGAGGACGGGAGTGAGGGATGCCACCCAGGAGGTATGAAGGGTCTGATAGATAGGTTGAATGACACATGCAACAGCATCGCAATGTTACGCCATTAGCGATATTGTTGTTGTTGATGTTTGATTTACCCCCAAATCAGTGATGCTGATGCCCACCAATGCGCCAAAAACCAAAGTCCTTTTTTTCTCTCTCGATTAAATTCAATTAAATTCAATAAACTTTATTTATCCCCACTGGGCAATTATTAAGGCTTGAAAACGTAGTCCATAAAACACACAACAACACGATAGATACATAACCAACAACATACTGTGTACTCCCCCCCCTACCCCGGCTCTCTCCCCATGTATCTCTCTCTCCATCTCTGTTGGATATCTAATAGCATGTGAATGAATATTCATCCAGTTGTCTGATCCAGTGGTTGTGTTGGAGCGCCATGTTGATTTAACTACAGAGGAATCGGACGAGGCAGCGCAAATGAATATACATGGAGATCACTACACATGGAGCACACAATGATAATGAGAAGCAGTAGATATTTATGGTGGTTGATCTTTAATTAGTATTATTATGTGGGGATTGATTGACTCTCTCTCTCTCTCTCTCTCCCGTTAAACGGAGATGTTGTGTCACTGGCCTACTACACACAATACCCCATAATGTCAAAGGCAATCCTAAATAAATTCAGGAGTAAAGATTTGCTTAACAATTTACATTATACTATAAATCGCATGGACTCATTCCGTGTGCAATAATAGTGTTGAACATGATTTTTGAATGACTACCTCATCTCTGTACCCCACACATACAATTATCTGTAAGGTCCCTCAGTCAAGCAGAGATTTTCAAACGCAAAGACCAGGGATGTTTTCCAATGCCTCGAAGAAGAAGAAGGGCAACTGACATTCAATATCCCTTTGAGCATGGTGAAGTTATTAATTACACTTTGGATGGTGTATCAATACACTCAGTCACTACAAAGAACCAGGCATTTTTTTCCGAACTCATGAGGTCATTGGTGACTTTAAAACATTTATTTTGACAATTAGGATAAATTTGTGTATGAAAATGTTACGTCTCTGTGTCCAGTATGAAGGAAGTTAGAGGTAGTTCCGTGACACAATGCTAACTAGCGTTAGCGCAATGGCGGAGTCTATGGGTATCTACTAGCATGCCGATGCCAATAGACTTTCAGTCAATACGCAAATGCTAGTTTGCAATTGTGCTAGCGGTAGTGAACAGCTTCCTTCAAAACTGCCCGAAGAGACATGAAAATGGTATCCACAAGTTCATCTGACTCTGGGGAAGTAGATAATTTGCCAAATTCCCGGAGTATACCTTTAAATCTAGTTGAAAATCAAGACCTGAAAATGGTTGTCTTTGAATTGTGAAAAGAGTAATGGCCAAATGTGACGGGTTTCAAGACGCTAGCCATATGTCGCACGTCAGTGCAACACAGGAGAGGCATTTTAACATTTTTTATTATAATTTTATATCAAAATATGTTTTTGGGCAGAAATCCCTTCTGGAACCTGTGAACTTTCATGTGCCTTAATAATAAACTTTTATGTCATCTGTAAACACAAATAAAATAGTTAAATTACAAGCCTAGGGCCTCCCGAGTGGTGCGGCACTCTAAGGCCCTGCATCGGCCGTGACCGGGAGCCCCAAAGGCCAGTGTCGACCGGGTTAGGGGAGCACTTAGCCAGGGGGATTTCCTCGGCTCATCGCGCTCTAGTGACTTCTTGTGGCGGGTCGGGTGCCTGCAAGCTAACTTCGGTCGTCAGTTGAACAGTGTTTCCTCTGACACATTGGTGTGGCTGGCTTCTGGGTTAAGCGAGCAGTGTGTTAAGAAGCAGCATGGTTAGGCGGGTCATGTTTTGGAGGACACAGTCTTGAAGTCTTTGGATGTTTACTACACTAGCTTACTCACTCTGTTTAGCACATGGCCTCACATGTAAATCCTTAAAGAGATACGTGGAGCTAAGGCTTAAGAGGGTGTGAATGATGCTGAATGAGTGTAGACAAATTACAGCTGTCCAGTAGGTTTACCAAAATATTCATGGGCCATTTTCTCAAAAGTGGGGTTACAAGTTTATCAACTTTCAAAGCAGAATTACTTTCCCATTGTTCCTCAACTGCAGTATATGATGTACCATTTTGTTGCTCCGAGTCTTTACTTTTATCTAATTATAAGACCGAATCAAGACGGTCGGTCACAAATGTTGCACAATCCCATTGTGGAAAGCTCTTAGAGACTTACCCACAAAGACTCACAGCTGTATCGCTGCCAAAGGTGCTTCTACAAAAAGTATTGACTCAGGGGTGTGAATGCTTATGTAAATGAACTACTATTTCTGTATTTTATTCATAATACATTTGCTAACATTTCTAAAATCATGTTTTCACTTTGTCATTATGGGGTATTGTGTGTAAAAAATAAATATGTAAAAAATGTTGTATTCAGGCTCTAACACAACAAAATGTGGAATAAGTCAAGGGGTATGAATACTTTCCAAAGGCACTGTATCTGTGTTTCTGTCTCTTTGGCTCTCCATCTCTTCCCCCCTCTCCTCTCCTCCTCAATCTCTCCATCTCTCTGTGACAGAACATGTTTGAGGTGTCACATCACTTGAAGTGGCTCCGTGTGATACCGACCACGTCGACTCACGCTCCCTCTCTCTCTCCCGCGCTCCTCTCTGGTGAATCAGGGGCCTCTGCCCCTCGGCTCCCTGGGAAAATAATGAGGCGACTGCTCCACGACTGAAGAGCAAACGAGTGGAGAGTGAGAGAGGAGGAGAGGAGCGCGAGAGAGAGAGATAGGAAGGAGGAAGCCTATATAGTATATGGAGGATGTGAGCAGCAGCTTGCTTTGTACTGTCGTCCTCAGGGTGGGTCACACAGAATTGCGGGGAACGAGTTTATTCCTAACACCGCCGTTTGGTGAAAGCCAATCATTAATCACAAGGCAGTGTTTATGTATTTACACTACAACACGTCTTCAGTCATCCTCACACGTCTAGCTGTGCCTGGGCACGACAGTGTGTGTGTGTGTGTGTGTGTGTGTGCGCACGTGTGTGTGTGACAGCAGTATGTATGGCGGCAGTTTAGCCTCTGGGGCAACATCCTACAAAAGTCCTGTATTAATTATGAGTGTACTGTATGTGATGTGTCCGTGTGGCGTGTGTGTGTGTGTGTGTGTGTGTGTGTGTCTGTGTGTGTTTTTGACTCATTAAGCACTGAGCGACGATGAGATCGGAAAGTAGGTTACCCTGTTTTTTTTTCTCCCCTCAGCAGTTTCTCTCTACCCTCCCTTCCTCCCTCCCTCCAAACAGCAGCATGAAAAATGAATAAGACATTGCAGCCCTTGCCTTGTGCTTTAATGTTTGATAAGCGCTCCGAGCCCCTGCCGTAATGAGAAGGGCCCCAAGAGGGGAGTGCGACAATAAACGCACTTCTTTATACAATGACGTATATACAGATGCCAAGAGCAGGGGGGCAGAGAGGAAAGAAAGGGTAACCCTCCCTCCTTCATTCCATCCCAGTTTCTCTCGCTCTTTCCTTCCCCCCCCCCCCCCCCCCCCATCTCTCTCTCTCCTCTCCCCTGGGAGCGATTTCAAAGAGATATACAGAGCTAGATGCACATCCGCTCCCTCCCTAAATCTCTTACCGGCTGAGCCGGAGCCTCTGTTGCATTGTGGGGAGGCGGGAGGGGAGGAACAACGACCCTCTCATGAAAGGAGAGGACACACTTCTCTTCTTCTCTCTATATCTTTTTTAGAGCCCATCTCAAGCCTGTCTGCAGTCCTAGAAAGACATATAGAGACCCTACACAAGTCGTACAGTGTACATCACACAGCGGTAGTTACTATTTAGCCATGCTGGAAAAGACTGAGGTAGGGCGGTTTCTAAACCACAATTCGGTTTTTACTCACTAACAATAACCCATAACACCCTACCCCTAAACCTTACCCAACTCATCTTTAATCTAAGGTGCCTTCGGGAAAGTATTCAGACCCCTTGACTTTCACACATTTTGTTAGGTTACAGCCTCATTCTAAAATGTATTAAATTGTTTTTTCCCCCCCTCATTAATCTACATACAATACCCCATAATGACAAAGCAAAAACAGGTTACTATTAAAAAAAATCGAATTTATAGAAAAAAAAATGGAAATATCATATTTAAATAAGTATTCAGACCCTTTACTCAGCACTTTATTGAAGCACCTTCGGCAGCGATTACAGCCTCGAGTCTTCTTGGGTATGATGCTACAAGCTTGTCACACCTGTATTTGGGGAGTTTCTCCCATTCTTCTCTGCAGATCCTCTCAAGCTCTGTGAGGTTGGATGGGGAGCGTCGATGCATAGCTATTTTATATTTTTAGATCAGGTTCAAGTCCGGGCTCTGGCTGGGCCACTCAAGGACATTCGTTGTCTTGGCTGTATGCTTAGGGTCATTGTCCTGTTGGAAGGTGAATCTTCGCCCCAGTCTGAGGGTCCTGAGCGCTCTGGAGCAGGTTTTCATCAAGGATCTCGCTGTACTTTTCTCCGTTCATCTTTGCCTCCATCCTGACTAGTTTACCGAGGAGTGGATTCTGCCTGACCACTCTAACATAAAGGCCTGATTAGTAGAGTGCTGCAGAGAAGGTTGTCCTTCTGGAAGGTCTCCCAGCTCTGTCAGAGTGACCATTGGGTTCCTGATCACCTCCCTGACCAAGGCCCTTCTCTCCCGATTGCTCAGTTTGGCCGGGCGGCCAGCTCTAGGAAGAGTCTTGGTGGTTCCACATTTCTTCCATTTAAGAATGGTGGAGACCACTGTGTTCTTGGGGACCTTCAATGCTGCAGAAATGTTTTGGTACCCTTCCAAAGATCTGTGCCTCGACACAATCCTGTCTCGGAGCTCTATGGACAATTCCTTTGACCTCATTGCTTGGTTTTTGCTCTGACATGCACTGTCAACTGTTTCCAACTGTTTCCAAATCATGTCCAATGAATTGAATTTACCACAGGTGGACTCCAATCAAGTTGTAGAAACATCTCAAGGATGATCAATGGAAACAGGATGCACCTGAGAAACAATGTTGAGTGTCATAGCAGAGGGTCTGAATACTTATGTAAATAAGGTTTTTCTGTTTTTTTTAATTTTAATACATTTGCCAACATTTCTTAAAAATTGTTTTCCCTTTGTCATCATGGGGTATTGTGTGTAGATTACCGAGAAAATTGTTTAATTTAATCCATTTTAGAATAACAAAATGTGGGAAAAGTCAAGGGGGTCTGAATACTTTCTGAAGGCACTGTACAACAAACAGCTAATTTATTTGCCCATTTGCCCATTGCCCACACTAGAGTCCTTTGTATCATGCCAATCTAGCAACTACCCTACAGCCCACTAAACTCTCCCCTCCCATTCATTCCAATGGGACCATAACCACTGATGTGCTTGGAACATGCCTGTGCTTGGAACATGCCTTTCTAGCAACTACCCATCCCTAAAACCCAAAGCCCACTCTCCCCCCATCCATTCTAATGGGAACACTGCCAGAGCAGCCACAATAAAGTGACACCATTTGAGCTGGGAGCGATGTGGGATTATGGCGTCCGTTCTGTAAATTAATTACTGTGGCCAATAATAATTATGACCAGAGCCTTGGCAGTAAGCAGGAGGGGCAGATTGTGACAGAGGCATAGAGAGAGGGGGGGCTGTGGGGGCTGGCATTGAGCTGTTCCCTCTGTCTGTATGGCATTCTCTCTCTGTTCCCTCTCTGTCTGTCTGCTTGCCTGTGTGTCTCTCTCTCTCTCTCGCGCTCTCTCTTTCTGTGCCCCTGGCGCCTGCTGAATAGAACACTACAATAGCTTTCCGTTTTGTGTGCCCCCCACGGTGCGGGGTGGGGCTGATTCTTCCACAGCATCATGATGCAGCCTTGTGGGTAACTGGAGCTAGCTACCTGTGAGTCTGGGAGGAGAAGTCAGTCACATGCTGGGTAGGAAGGCAACACAGGGCTGCTGAGGCAGGCAGACAGGTGTATGTGTGTAAGCATACATACACACACACACACACACACACGCACACACGCACACACGCACACACGCACACACGCACACACACACACACGCACACACACGGGTGATCCTCATTAAACCAGTTTTAAAATGTCTGTAGCAAATTGAGTTACAAAATCATGATGTATCTGCAAAAATCAACTATCATTCTGAGGACTAAGATGTCTAGTGTTTGGGAAAGCGTCTTATTTTGAACACATGTAAAATGTTTGTCTGAATTTTGTAAATTTTCACCCCAAATTCTTATTTCCGAAATGCGTCCGGATTAAATTCTTGCGTCATTTTATATTTAAAAAAAAGAATAACCTAACTTATTACCAAAATATGTTGCTGTAATTTATCGATAAATCATACAGATATTATACTAGTTGAAGTTAAATTAAACTATAATATGTATTACATACAAAAACAGTGTACTTGAAAAACTCCAATATGTTTTGAAATAAAGTTTTATTCACCCATGATGCATCATCTAGAGGAGTATTCCTTAGTTAAGATAATTTATTCATTCTTATTGTCAAAACAACCCCTTTACCCCACTTGCCCTTCTTATTACCAAAATGGCTAAAGAGCTCAAATTGGGAAATAGTCAAATGTTATAATAATTGTATAATTTCATTTGAAATTTAACTTCATGTTTAACTTTTATGTTTAACTCAGAGGAGCAACGTACATTGAAAAAAATATATATTTATTTGTTTATTAGTATTTTAGACTTCGAAAACTGTTAATGAGAATATGATGAAAATGTTGGTAAAATGCATAATACCTAATCGAAAAAAATACAAGTATAGACTATCATCTCAGTTATTCAAGAGGAAATTTCCTGAAAAACTACACTTGACATTTATTGTTTTTCTTTGGACTGTTTCATGAGAATGACCCACACAGAGGCAGCCGGACAGAAATGCTACACACACGAAAGCTCACACATGAGCATATGTTCGTATATCAACAGTACATTGCACATACGAACTGGCACAGCAGGCAGTCACACGTTTACACATAACAGTGATAAAGACCGAAGAACAACACACTGAACACTGCAAATATTCTCATCAGAGATATACACAAACACAGACCTTCAGAAACACACACACACACACACACACACACACACACACACACACACACACACACACACACACACACACACACACACACACACACACACACACACACACACACACAGAGACAGAGGAGAGATGTCACAATACCAGGATTTTGACTTCAAATCCGATATATATTTAAAGAAATAAAGCATATTAAGTCATAGAATGGCACTTGATCCAGACAGATAAACTCAGCTACTGCTCTGTTCAAATGTCAACATGTTTCAGAGACAGTCATGTATGCATTAATGAATCAATTGTACAATCATACAATACATTTGAATTTGTTTTTACCAATCTCACAACATTACGGTAATAATGTATTTGAATGGTAAATCTCTATTGATAAACTGGGTAAATCAAGATGTAGACTAGGCCCATTGTCACGACCTCCGCCGAAGTGGGTCCCTCTCCTTGTTCGGGCGGCGTTCGGCGTTCGACGCCTTATTTGTCGAGGTTGGCACGCTTCTGGCTGGTTAGGCAGCCGGTACTTTGTTTTGTGGTACTTTGTGCCTTACTTGCTTTGGGCATTTGGTTTTGGTGATGCTGGTGCGTTCTGGTCTTACTATTTGCCTCAGTAAAGTGCTTCGTGTTCACTCATCTCTGCTCTCCTGCACCTGACTTCCATGCACCAGCTACACCCACCGCATGACACCTAGTCACAATACAGGTTAAATGCATATTCAATAGGAGTGTATGCATGCATTGAGTTAATGGGCTTGTTTCGGCTGATTTCAGTGTATTCTATGGGGCTACAGGTGACAAACTATTTCCCTTCCATTGGAAGGACAGATTTGATTGTGCTGCTCAACAACATATGCATAGAAGTAACAACCTGTTATTTTACAAAAGTGTGCAGTCTCTTTAAGACCCATTTAATCACGAGCCACATGAACACAGTCTGTTCAGTGAGGGAGAAATGATTAACCCAGTGAATTAATAACGTTTTTGGTGTCAATCAGCTTTAAAATCAGCATATTTTGCATTTTGGTTTTGGTTTCGTGTTAGTGAATTTGGCAATTGCAGCCCCACCCGTTGCTGACAGGTGTATAAAATCGAGCACACAGCCATGCAATCTCCATAGACAAACATTGGCAGTAGAACGTCCTAACTGAAGAGCTCAGTCATACAATGCCACCTTTCCAACAAGTCAGTTCGTCAAATTTCTGCCCTGCTAGAGCTGCCCTGGTAAACTGTAAGTGTTGTTATTGTGAAGTGGAAATGTCTAGGAGCAGCAATGGCTCAGCCGCAAAGTGGAAGGCCACAGAACAGGACTGCCAGGTGCTGAAGCGCATAGCGCGTAAAAATCGTCTGTCTCCGAGTTCCAAACTGCCTCTGGAAGCAACGTCAGCACAATAACTCTTCGTTGTGAGCTTCATGAAATGGGTTTCCATGGCAACAGTTGCCGCACACAAGCCTAAGATCACAATGCGCAATGCCAAGTGTCAGCTGGAGTGGTGTAAAGCTCGCCACTATTGGACTCTGGAGCAGTACAAACGCGTTCTCTGGAGTGATGAATCATGCTTCACCATCTATCAGTCCGACAGACGAATCTGGGTTTGGCGGATGCCAGGAGAACGCTACCTGCCCCAATGCATAGCGCCAACTATAAAGTTTGGTGGAAGAGGAATAATGGCTGGGGACATTTTCATTGTTCCAGTGAAGGGAAATCTTAACGCCACAGCATACAATGACATTCTAGATGATTCAGTGCTTCCAAGTTTGTGGCAGTTTGGGGAAGGCCCTTTCCTGTTTCAGAATGACAATGCCCCCGTGCACAAAGCGAGATCCATACAGAAATGGTTTGTTGAGATCGGTGTGGAAGAACTTGATTTGCCTGCAAAGAGCCCTGACCTCAACTCCATCAAATACCTTTGGGGTGAATTGGAACGCCGACTGCAAGCCAGGCCTAATCGCCCAACATCAATGCCCAACCTCACTAATGCTCTTGTGGCTAAATGGAAGAAAGTCCCCGCAGCAATGTTCCAACATCTAGTGGAACGCCTTCCCAGAAGAGTGGAGGCTGTTATAGTAGAAAGAGGGGACCAGCACCATATTAATGCCCATGATTCTGGAATGAGATATTCAACGAGCATATTCAACGTGTCCACATACTTTTGGTCATGTAGTGTATCTATGTATGACAGTGCTGTTGGCTGACCATTTAAACCATGACGATAGCCATCCAAATCTAAACACAGCTAAAATTGTCTCCTCCGATATATTTAACCTCCCAGCCTCATGCTGCGAGATCTTTGCCTAGACTCGACACTCAGATACACACACACACTTCGTCACACATAAACACGTCACAGTGCTCACAGGCATCTGGCAACCCCATCTGCAGGCAGCCTCGTTCATTTGCATATCTCCGTCTGATGTGTTTGCAGGCGCTCGCTTGTTTGTTTAGCCAAATTAGGACGCTCTTTTTTAGCTGTTCAGCTTTTTACCCTCATCTCTTTTTACACTGAAAACCCTGCAGAGAAAAAAAACATTTTGAGCATGAGGACACTGTGAATGACCAATGCCATTCGTACTTGGGTGAACACTATTCTAAACACTTGAGAGAGAAACAGGGAGTGAGTGAGTGAGTGAGTGAGCCCACCAGGTTTAGCCTACCAAATGGAGGCAGCAGTAGCAGCATGTCTGTACACAGCGACCTCTCACCCTCACATATGGCTGTCTTCTGCCCTGCACAAGAATGCCAGACTAGGGCTTGTTCTTGCTGTTTGCTTAGATCACAATACAGTAGATGTTATGTACTTGGTGGTTAATTCAGTATTAAAACGTAGCTTATATTATAAGAACTTGTTACAGTAGTTTTACATACTTCCCAGCAGTAATCAGACTTTTAAAAATCGGTCAATCTCAAGAATTAGGCTCCAGCCTGAGCTTTCAGCCGGTGTGAGCTAGAGTCTGAATAATCACACTCCACCACCAGGTGTCAGTTCAAGGTTTCCCAAGCTAAAGGTTAGCCTAGTGTACAGCCATCCACCCATGCCCCAGAGTGCTAACCACACACCCAGAAAGCTGGCCCGAAGCCCATCTCCCTGTTAGAATTCAGGACAATCTCTCACAAAGGATGATCTCAGAACCTCTAACAACATGACCGTTGTTCAACTCGCTACTTTCTCTCACAACATGACTCTGGAGAAAGCCAGTCATTAAAAAATGGGAAACCAGGTTAAGGTTAAAAGGGAAATTAGCCCGTGCTCAATTCAACTTCTACAATATATACTTAGCTACATGGTAATTAATGTATGACAAGACTTTAATTAGTGAGCATGGTAGCTCATTAACTGCTGTCATTCATTCTTAGCTGTACATCTGGACAGCTGTGTGTGTGTGTGTGTGTGTGTGTGTGTGTGTGTGTGTGTGTGTGTGTGTGTGTGTGTGTATGCACAGTACCAGTCAGACACCTACTCATTCCAGGGCTTTTATTTATTTGTATTATTTGTTACATTATAGAATAATAGTGAAGACATCTGAACTATGAAATAACACATATGGAATCACGTAGTAACCAAAAAAGTGTTAAACAAATCAAAATATATTATATATTTGAGATCCTTCAAAGTAGCCACTGTTTGCCTTGATGACAGCTTTGCACACTCTTGGCATTCTCTCAACCAGCTTCATGAGCATGAGCTGGGGCGGCAGGGTAGCATAGGGGTTAGAGCGTTGGACTAGTAACCGAAAAGTTGCAAGTTCATATCCCTGAGTTGACAAGGTACAAATCTGTCGTTCTGCACCTGAACAGGCAGTTAACCCACTGTTCCTAGGCTGTCATTGAAAATAAGAATTTGTTCTTAACTGACTAGCCTAGTTAAATAAAATAAAGGTAAAAAAATTTATACAAATGAGGTAGTCACCTGGAATGCATTTCAATTACCAGGTGTGCTTTGTTACAAGTAAATGTTTCTTCTTAATGCGTTTGAGCCAATTAGTTGTGTTGTGACAAGGTAGTGGTGGTATACTGGGATTTCCTCCTCTTCTTCTGAAGAGGAGAGGCGAAAAGGATCAGAGGACCAATATGCGGCGTGGTAAGTGTCCATGGTTCTTTTAATACGTAAATGTACACATGAACAACTGAATACAAAAACAAGAAACGTGAAAACCCAAAACAGTCCTATCTGGTGCAAACACAGAGACAGGAAAAATCACCCACAAACACACAGTGAAACCCAGGCTACCTAAGTATGATTCTCAATCAGAGACAACTAATGACACCTGCCTCTGATTGAGAACCATACTAGGCCGAAACATAGAAATACCTAAATCATAGAAAAACAAACATAGACTGCCCACCCCAACTCACGCCCTGACCATACTAAATAATGACAAAACAAAGGAAATAAAGGTCAGAACGTGACATATACCACTACCTTAAAAGACTAAGTCCATATTATGGCAAGAACAGTTCAAATAAGCAGAGAAACGACAGTCCATCATTACTTTAGCATGAAGGTCTGTCAATCCGGAAAAAGTCACAAAAACCATCAAGCGCTATGATGAAACTGGCTCTCATGAGGACAGGAAAGGAATACCCAGAGTTACCTCTCCTGCAGAGGATAAGTTTATTACCAGCCTCAGAGTTACCAGCCCCAGAAATTGCAGCCCAAATAAATAGTTGAATTGCTGCAAAGAAACCACTATGAATGGACACCAATAAAAAGAGACTTGCTTGGGCCAAGAAACACGAACAATGTACATTAGACTGGTGGAAATTTGTCCTTTGTTCTGATGAGTCCAAATGTGCAATTTTTGGTTCTAACCGCTGTGTCTTTGTGAAACGCAGAGTAGGTGAACAGATGATCTCTGCATGTGTGGTTCCCACCGTGAAGCATGTGGGAGGTGTGATGGTGCTTTGCTGGTGACACGGTCAGGGATTTATTTCGAATTCAAAGCAAACTTAACCAACATGGCTACCACAGCATACTGCAGCGATACGCCATCCCATCTGGTTTGCGCTTAGTGGGACTATCATTTGTTTTTCAACAGGACAATGAACCAACACACCTCCTGGCTGTGTAAGGGCTATTTGACCAAGAACAGGTGAAGCCGGTTGAGAGAATGCCAAGAGTGTGCAAAGCTGTCATCAAGGCAAGGGGTGGCTACTTTGAGGATTCAAAAATATAAAATATATTTTGATTTGTTTAACACTTTTTTGGTTACTACATGACTCCATATGTGTTATTTCATAGTTTTGATGTCTTCACTATTATTCTACAATGTAGAAAATAGTAGAAATTAAGAAAAAACCTTGAATGAGTAGGTGTGTCCAAACTGTTGACTGGTGGGTTGTGTGTGTGTGTGTGATATTTAGCGGCCTTAGTTAAGAGGTGAGAAGCGTAGCTGGGTCAGAGAAGTGAAAACACCACAGTGCTGTGTGATGAGGTGTGTGTTTGCTTGTACGTGCTATGTGTACCAGTGTGTGTGCTAATGTGCGCTTGCGTTCTCATTTGTGTGTGCGTTCTCTTTTTGTGTGTGTGTGTGTGTGTGTGTGTGTGTGTGTGTGTGTGTGTGTGTGTGTGTGTGTGTGTGTGTGTGTGTGTGTGTGTGTGTGTGTGTGTGTGTGAGCGTGCTCGCGTGTGGGTGTGTGGCGGTGGGGACTGTGACGGACCAGCGCTGAGAATAATTAACTCTCGTGACCCAGTATCCGTGGTGACGGAGAGACTGCTGTGACTGGGCTGCTTGTTAAATAGGGTCATCACACTCTGCAGGTGGCACCGGAAACACAGGAGACTTGATGGAGCTGCAGTGGATAGCAGCCGTCTTACGGGCTCCTGACCAACTCTGCTTTTTGGTGTGTTTTCTTTTACACTGATATTAACTTTTTTTTTTGTACATAATGTTTCTGCCATCATTTGCTATGACTGAAAACAGCTTCTGGACATCAGAACAGCGATATTAACCTCGATTTTACAAAAATGTCAACGAGTCGGGAGCTCTGGACGTTCTGCTTACTCCGGATCAGGCCCTAAACCCCGGGACTCAAAATAGGAAGTGGCCGCGAAGGAGAGGCAGGCAAGCGGGTACTCTGACGAGACTACGTCGGCGACCATCGCCCTCTGTTCTATTGCCGAATGTGCAATCACTGGAGAACAAACTAGATGAGCTCCGTTCGAGATTATCCTACCAACGGGACCCGAAAAACTGTAATATCCTAGGTTTCTCAGAGTCGTGGCAGAACGAGGACATGGATATACATTTTGCTGCTTTTTCAATGCATCATCAAGACCGGTCGGCAGACTCAGGTAAGACGAAGGGATGAGTCTGGAGTTTTTGCTCACTTGAGTTAGAATACCTGTTGATAAGCTGTAGACCATACTAATTACAAATTTTTTTCGTGGCTGTTTATTTACCTCCACAAATCGATGCTGGCTCTAAGACCACTCTCAACAAACTATAGGGGCATAAACAAACAAGAAAGTGTTTTACCTCCTTTTATAAAAGGATGTTACAAACTCTAGATGACCTTTACTCCACATACAAGGCCCTACCTCGCCCTCCCTTTGGCAAATCATACCCTAACTCTATCCTCCTGCATACTACTTACAAGCAAAAACTCAAACAGGAAGTACCAAAGTGGTCTGTGGATACAGAGCTACAGGTTTCACTAGCACAGACTCTAATAGGTTCCGGGATTCATCCGATAACATTGAGGAGTTTACCACATCAGTCACCGGCTTCATTAATAAGCACATGGTTGACGTCGTCCCCAGAGAGACCATACGTACCATACGAAGCCATGGATTACAGGCAACAACCGCATTGAGCTAAAGGCTAAAGCTGCCGCTTTCTGGATGCTTATAAGAAATCCCGCTACGACCTCCGACGAGCCATCAAACAGGCAAAGCGTCACAGTACTAAGATGGAATCCTCCTCTGACGCTCAACGGATATGGCAGGGCTTGCAAACTATCATGGATTACAAAGGGAAAGACAGTCTAAATGCCTTTTATGCTCACTTTGAGGCAATCAACACTGAACCATGCATGAGAGTACAAAGGGTTCCGGACGACTGTGTGATCTCGATCTCTGTAGCCGATGTGAGTAAGACCTTTAAACAGGTTAACTTTCGCAAGGCCGCCGTGCCAGATGAAATACCAGGACACGTACTCAGAGCAAGTGCTGACCATCTGGTAAGTGTCTTTACTGACATGTTCAATTTATTCCTGACCCAGTCTGTAATACCAATTTATTTCAAACCAACTACCATTACCCAAGTATACCAATATTTTTATTTAACCGTTATTTTACCAGGTAAGTTGACTGAGAACACGTTCTCATTTACAGCAACGACCTGGGGAATAGTTACAGGGGAGAGGAGGGGGGTGAATGAGCCAATTGTAAGGTGGGGATTATTAGGTGACCATGATGGTTTGAGGGCCAGATTGGGAATTTAGGCAGGACACTGGGGTTAACACCCCTACTCTTATGATAAGTGCCATGGGATCTTTTAATGACCTCAGAGAGTCAGGACACCCGTTTAATGGCCAATCCGAAAGATGGCACCCTACACAGGGCAGTGTCCCCAATCACTGCCCTGGGGCATTGGAATTATTTTTTTCCCCTTTTCTTTTTGACGTGAGCAAAGAGTGCCTCCTACTGGCCCTCCAACACCACTTTCAGCAGCATCTGGTCTCCCATACAGGGATTGACCAGGACCAACCCTGCTTAGCTTCAGAAGCAAGCCAGCAGTGGGATGCAGGGTGGTATGCTGCTGGTAAGATAACCTGCCTAAATGACTATCACCCAGTAGCACTCACATCTATAGCCATGAAATGCTTCGAAAGGCTGGTCATGGCGGCTCACATCAACACCATCATTCCAGACACCCTGGACCCACTCCAACTCGCATACCACCCCAAGAGATCCACAGATGACAGAATCTCTACTGCATTCCACACTGCCCTCACCCACCTGGACAAAAGGAATACCTATGTGAGAATGCTGTCCATTGACTACAGCTTAGTATTCAACACCATAGTCCCCTCCATTCTCAGGACACCAGTACTGGAACCTCCCTCTGCAACTGGATCCTGGACTTCCTGACGGGTTGCCCCCAGGCGGTGAGTCTAGGCAACAACACAGCCATGATGACCATTAACGCGGGGGACCCTAAGGAGTGTGTGCTTAGGTCCCTCTTGTACTCCCTGTTCACCCACAACTATGAGGCTGCCCACGACTCCAACCCCATCATCACGTTTGCTGACGACAAGACGGTGGTAGGACTGATCACCAAAGACGACGAGACAGCTTATAAGGATGAGGTCAGAGACCTGGCAGTGTGGTGCCAAGACAACAGCCTCTCCCTCAGACAAAGTAGCCGATCGTGGACTACAGGAAACGGAGGGGCGAGTACGCCCCCATCCACAGCAGGTCGAGCGGTTTGGGTTACTCAGCGTCCACATCACTAAGGAACATGATTCACCCCCACACATTTGCGAAGAGGGCACGACGGTGCCTCTTCCCCCTCAGGAGGCTGAAAAGATTTGGTATGGGCCCTCAGATCCTCAAAAAGTTATACATCTGCACCACTGAGAACATCTTGACTGGCAGCATCAACATTTGGTTACGGCAACTGCAAGGCAACCTACCGCAAGGCGAGTACAGCCAAGTACATCATGGGGGCAGAGCTCCCTGCCATCCAGGACTTCTATTCTGGGCAGTGTTAGAGGAAGGACAAAAGAATGGTCAAAAACTCCAGCCACCCAAGCCATAGAATGTTCTCTTTGCTACCACAGGGAAAGTGGTATGAGTGAACCTCGTCCGGAACCAACAGGATCCTGAGCAGCCTAGGACCAAAAGGCTCCGTAACAGCTTCCAACCCCAAGCCATAAGACTGCTGAACAATTAATCAAAAATGACCTTGTACCCCTGCACATTGACTCAGTACTGGTACTCCCTGTATATAGCCATGTCAGTTTTACTCGTTATTGTTATTCGTTATACACTGTGTATGTATTCCTTTTATTTTATAGTTAACTCTGCATTGTTGGAAAACAACCCGTCAGTAAGCATTTCAAGCATTGTTTGTCTACAAACAGTTTTTGCCAAATTTGCCAAACAGTTTGGCAAATACATTTGATTTTATTCAACTGCAACACACACATGCATACACACTCGCTTTCAACACACAACCACTTAAACTACCTTCATGTAGTTTTAGCATAGGCATGTACAGAAATATCTTCACGCACGCACGCACGCACGCACACACACACACACACACACACACACACACACACTTCTCTTCACAGAATCCCACAACTCTCAACACAACAACCATGACTACATGTGTCCATCTCTACTCAGTACACACAGCAAACACGCACACACTCACTCACAGGCCCAAGAAACAGACCCAGACCTGCACACACGCGGAGGCATACGGCGAGGAGCTGGCTGTTCGTTAGTGCCCCTGACATCTCTGACAAATTGACTCCTTTATGCGAGTGGAAGTGTGTAAGGGGGAGGAGGGGGAGGAGAGGGGAAGGAGAGGGGGGGGAGCAGGTGGAGCGTCTCACTCACACGCTCCGAGGGTGACGACTGAGAGCGATAATGACAAGGCCTATACCTGTGACATTACATTCGCTTACCAAGCAAAGAGATGCTGGCGAGACGGGAGCGGGGGGGGGGGGGGGGGGGGGGGTTGCGTTTCTAACTCGCACCACACAGTCCCATGACTCAAAACGGAAAACAGGAGAAATGGGAGGAGGCTGCCGGAGGGATGAGAGGGAGGGATGGAGAGATGAAGGATGAATGTACCTCACCTCCACTCCCCCATACCTTATTCATACATGAGGTATTTAATATCAAATCAAATGTTATTTGTCACATGTGCCGAATACAACAAGTTTTCATAACAATCGGTAATCTGCCTTTTTGGATGCCGATTACGTTGTAATCCAAGAGGAAACTGCATAGCAGGCTGACCACCTGTTACGCCTGTTACCTGTGCAGCGTCAAAAGGACCACGTGGCTGCAAGGAGTCAAGGTAAGTTGCTAGCTAGCATTAAACTTATCTTGTAAAAAAATCAATCTTCACATAATCACTAGTTAACTACACATGGTTGATGATATTACTAGGTTAACTAGCTGCCCTGCGTTGCATATAATCAATGTGGTGCCTGTTAATTTATCATTGAATCACAGCCTACTTCAACTTCGCCAAACAGGTGATGATTTAACAAGCGCATTTGCGAAGAAAGCACAATCGTTGCACAAATGTACCTAACAATAAACATCAATGCCTTTCTTAAAATCAATTCACAGAAATGTATATTTTTAAACCTGCATATTTAGTTAAAATAAATTCATGTTAGTAGGCAATATTAAACTAGGGAATTTGTGTCACTTCTCTTGCGTTCTGTGCATGCAGAGTCAGGGTATATGCAGCAGTTTGGGCCGCCTGGCTCGTTGCGAACTGTGTGAAGACCATTTCTTCCTAACAAAGACCGTAATTAATTTGCCAGAATTTTACATAATTATGACATAACATTGAAGGTTGTGCAATGTAACAGCAATATTTAGACTTAGGGTTGCCAACTGTTCGATAAAATACGGAACTGTTTCGTATTTCACTGAAAGAATAAACGTTTTGTTTTCGAAATGATAGTTTACGGATTTGACCATATTAATGACCAAAGGCTCGTATTTCTGTGTTTATTATATTATAATTAAATCTATGATTTGATATTTGATAGAGCAGTCTGACTGAGTGGTGGTAGGCAGCAGCAGGGCTCGTAAGCATTCATTCAAACAGCACTTTACTGCGTTTGCCAGCAGCTCTTAGCAATGCTTGTACCATAGCAGCACTGTTTATGACTTCAAGCCTATCAACTCCCAAGATTAGTCTGGCAATACTAAAGTTCCTATAAGAACATCCAATAGTCAAAGGTACTGTATATGAAATACAAATGGTATAGAGAGAAATAGTCGAAAATAGTCGAGAAATAATTCCTACAACCTAAAACTTCTTAACTGTGAATGTTATAGAACTGTGAATATTGATCCACCAGCTTTCATATGTTCTCATGTTCTTAGCAAGAAACTGAAACGTTAGCTTTTTTACATGGCACATATTGCACTTTTATTTTCTTCTCAAACACTGTGTTAATTGCATGATTTAAACCAAATTGAACATGTTTCATTATTTATTTGAGACTAAATAGATTTTATTTATGTATTATATTAAGTTAAAATAAAAGTGTTGATGTAATGGTCATTATTACAAATATATATATACACAAATCGGCCGATTAATCGGTATCGTCTTTTTTGGCCCTCCAATAATCGGTATCGGTATTGAAAAATCATAATCGGTCGACCTCTAGTTTAGTCTCAGGGTCCTTAGCTTAGTGATGAGCTTTGAGGGCACTACGGTGTTGAACGCATGTTGGTATTACAGACTCAGACAGGAAGAGTTTTAAAATGTCAGTGAAGACACTTGCCAGTATGTCAGGGCATGCTCGTTGTACACGTCCTGGTAATCCGTCTGGCCCTGCGGAGAGCGTGATCACACAGTCGTCCGCAATAGCTGATACTCTCATGCATGTTTCAGTGTTACTTGCCTCGAAGCGAGCATAGAGGATATTTAGCTCGTCTGGTAGGCTCGTGTCACTGGGCAGCTCTCGGCTGTGCTTCCCTTTGTAGTCTGTAATAGTTTACAAGCCCTGCAACATCTGACGAGCATCAGAGCCGGTGTAGTGCGATTCGACCTTAGTCCTGTATTGATGCATTGCCTGTTTGATGGTTCGTCGGAGGGCATAGCGGGATTTCTTATAAGCTTCCGGGTTAGAGTCCCGCTCCTTGAAAGCAGCAACTTTACCCTTACGCTCAGTGCGAATATTGCCTGTAATACATGGCTTCTGGTTGGGGTATGTACATACAGTCACTGTGGGGACGACGTCCTCAATGCACTTATATCTGGCTAACTAGTAGAGTTTCAATCTGTAATGTCAGTCACTCTCTCCGAGATCTTGAAGTAGTTGATCCCTTGAGCGATAGTAGTGATGGGGGGATCGATACAGTTACGTATCGGGATATTATTTTGGCGATATGTCATATCGTCTTTACAATATCGCAAAATTATTTTTTTGCTAGATGGCTGTTCCTGCACCAAAACTCCAGTATCTTTCCTTCATAGCTTGTTCTCCATCTTCTTTTTAAATAGGTAGTCAATTTGTTGTCAGAGCTTTTATTTCCTTGCCTGATCAAAACTCATTTTATCATGCTCTCTCTTGCCTCTCTGCAGCAGAGAGCAATATGTTTGGAACATCGAATCGCAATAAAATCATAAGAATCGTCAGAATTGCATTACATATCATATCGGTACTAAAGTATCATGATAATGTCGTATTGTGAGGTCTCTGGCAATTCCCAGTAATGATGCTTCGTGGGAGGCAGTTGTTAATGTGTTCAGAGGATCCCTGGTTCGAGCCCAGGTTGGGGGCAATACTGTTAAGTATACACAACATACATAGTGGAAATACTGAATAACACGCCAACGGATGGAGTCTGGGGCTGAGTCCCAAATGGCATTCAATTCCCAATAGAGTGCACTATATAGCCCTGGGTAAAAGAAGTGTACTACATAGGGAATAGGGTGTCATTTAGGATGGGTCTCTAACACATAACAGGCATCAGTCGGTTGTCTAGTATTGGTGTCAACCAGAAACACATTATATTATTATCCAAATTAAAGGTCATTAACAATATGACAAAGGTTTTTACATTGTAGAAGGTCTTTTCAGAAGACCAACACATCTGTCACTGGATGTCCTTTCGAATAGTGGTGAATGTCATTTTCCATATTGCAATAGGCAGCGTCTATTCCTTCGAATTCAGCTGTGGGAAATGATATTCCCTGAGTGGAATAAATTGGACCACTCCATTTTGAGAGCAGAACGTATTGTGGAAGTAGTTAAGTATTGTATAATGACATTAACTGCATAGGTTCAAGTTTCACGTTATTATTACTTTTAAATAGCACTTGCATTGCAGACGAGGACTTCTCTTCAAACTATGTTCTCAAAGACTAGTTGGAATGTAGTGAAAGGTATAGAATATGATAAAAGTCCCGAATTTGAGCTTAAACTCGTTAGCTCCAGGCTGGTGCGTTTGGCTGACTAGTTAGCAATTTGTGAGCACTAGTCAACATTACAGAAGCAGATTGACTAGTTAGCGATTTGTCAGCACTAGTCAGTGCTTGTTACATTAGTGATTTCTATACTATCTATCTATATACCACAAGGTGCTTTGTTTTATAATGTGTAGTAAAAGGGAATGCAAGTATTTTATTGTCAAGGTGTGAGATGGTGGAGCTGCTTCAGTCCTCTGGGGGATAAATGGGCTTCCGTACATACCTCAGCATTCATGGAGCGACCGCTACACATTACAATGCATGGAAACACACATACATTTACATTCAATGCACACAATCATGCACAACAAGCACACACATGAATACAACATGAACAGCACACACACACTGTCACGGGTGGTTGGCATTCACATTCCACGCACCCGTCTGTGTGATGCCCCGTGTTCTAAACCAAATCCAATCGGTTCATTTGAACCTCATCCCACCACCCACAGATAATGAGCCGCAATACCTCCCACATTTCTCTCTCTCCCCCTTCGCTGTTTTTCTGTTGTTCTTGCTGATCAGAAAGGTGTCACGCCACATTGCGCTCTGTAATGATTTCTCCTCCGTGATATTTAAATGAACAAAGCAGTGTAGTGTGTGTGCGTGTCACCTGTGTGGCTGCTCGGGTGACTAAGCAGGACACATTTAATTGGCCCAGAGCTGTTTTCTTTACAGTAGACAGCAGGATGGAGTACAACCTCCCAGTGTCTGAGACAGTTAGCAATACGTGTGTATGTGTGTGTGTGTGTGTGTGTGTGTGTGTGTGTGTGTGTGTGTGTGTGTGTGTGTGTGTGTGTGTGTGTGTGTGTGTGTCCGAACAATACTAGGTATGTGAATGCAGGACAGTCACGGTTGCTGCTTCACACAGCTAAGTTCTATAAATAGAAAATAAACACCCTCATTGTGAAACGTGAAAAGGGATTGTTTTTATATAACCAAAGGTAAATATTGTACACAAGCTCTGTGTCTCACAACACCTTACCAAAACCCTTCTTATATCACACTCCACGACACCGCATGAGTCCCAGGCTGCTGATAACTCAACTAGGTGTTCAGAGGGACCTAAAATCCCCTTTTAATGGGTTATCTCCTCTCTATGTCATGTTGTAGTTCGGGGAGAGAGACGGCCATAGGGGCATAGGGATTTGTCCCAATAGGCACCCTTTTCTCTATCTATTCCCTATGGGCCCTGGTCAAAAGTAGTGCACTAAAAAGGGAATAGGGTGTCTTTTGGAACAGAGGCCTTTGAAAGAACGACTACAGCCATTCTAGCCCCGTATCGGTCTAACATGGTCTACGTGTCAAATCACACCCTTTTCTCTGTAGAGCCCTTCTTTTGACCACTCTACGCTAGAACAATGTGAGTTTAGATACACTGTTATACCATGAGGACAAATCAAATGATCTCACTGGCATGAATTCAGGGCAGGTGTGTGTGTGTGTGTGTGTGTGTGTCATTACCATAAACCCATAGTGGCCCGTGTCAGAGAAGCGTGCATGTTTTCTGCATCACGGTCACCAGCTCCAGCTGTGGACACCATAGTCAGTGACCCGTACGCTCTCTCCATCTCGGGCTATAGTCCCTCTCTCCCACCGCTGATCTCTCTCTCTCTCTCTTTTTCTCTGCCCCCGTCTCTCTCTTTTCGACTCCCCCTCTCTACTATTTCTATCTTCCTCACTCTATTTCAGTCAATAGCCTACAGTACATCCCTTTCTGAGTTTCTCTCTCCCCGTCTCCCCCCGCTCTCTCTGTGTCATGGCTCAGTGGACACACCTCAGTGACAGTCAACACCGGGCTACGAAGCCTGACACGCCAAACCGCTGACCGCCATCGCTTCAGTTACACCGAGACACGACACCCCTCCCCGGGCAGTGGCGCGCCCCACCGTTGTCATAGGTACCATCTTGATAAACAACACATGGTGAATGGGAATAACCTTCATCTATCTGCTAATGTTTAGACCAGTCAGCCATCCTGGCTTGGCTACTAGACCACACAGCAATGACAGGAAAACCCTCATCGGAGAGGAAATGAAGGGCTGAAAATGGATGGATGGTGGAGAGAAGTGGACACTTACTACAGTGGATACACAGTGGATATCTCAGGGGTCTTCAGGTCCGCTGCTGTAGATACCTACAAAATGACATGGAATCTCCACCGTTACCTGTCTATCCGAGACAACTATACGAGTGGCAAGTGGATATGAATCCGATATAGCCTTCACGACCATCGGGACGTGGAGGAGAGGAGGTGGGCCCAGACCAATAAAGACACCTATATATTAGACGGAGAGGTATCTGTGACATTACATAACACTGTCCCAGGCCTGGAGTGGTGGAACACAGCCGTGTAGTCATGTGGCGGACTGAGAACAACTGGGTGAGTGGTAATGAGAACACTGTCATATCCTGGCCTAACCATAAAGAACCATGCGATAAACAGCCTCGAATTCAGTCGAGGAATATTGACTGGAGACCATTACAGAGAGCAAACACTGGCAACTGTGTGTGTGTATTGGCATCAGGGAAATAAAGGCGGTTGTGGGGGCGTTGTGGTACAACCTTGTTTCAACATGATGTAAATGTTTGTTTTTTTACAATCCCAGGCATCCATGAGGATACAGAGTTATTTTTTAGTTAAGAACAAATTCTTAATTACAATGACAGCCAACCCTGGCCAAACCCGGACGACGCTGGGCCAATTGTGCACCGCCCTAAGGGACTCCCAATTACAGCCAGATGTGATGCAGCCTGGATTCGAACCAGGGACTGTAGTGCCGCCTCTTGCACTGAGATGCAGTGCCTTAGGCCGCTGCGCCACTCGGGAGCCCTTGGGACTTATCGAGCGGTCCAGCAAAAAACTCCCTAGCACTATTATCAGTGCAAATGCCCCAGAGCGGGATTTTAACCTTGCTCTCTAGCCCACTAAGCTAAAGACTATGCCGTGAGCTATTACCTATTTCTACACCGACCACACTACGCAGGCTTCGAAAGCAGGTCTCCAAATCTAAACCCTAGGCTGTGAGATACCACTGATTAGACCTACTTCTTTATTAAGCGTCCACCACCCAATTAATGGGTTTCTATTTTGTTGTCGATGTCCATTACGATTTCCACGCTGTTGTTTGACATGTGCGATTGCTCATAGCTAAATGTACTATTTGTTTTGAGAGTAGAGCCAGGGCTGCTACCATTCATAACAGTACATCTTGGCAATCATCTTACTTGCACTTCTTTGCTGTAGCGAATACGTTACCTCTTTACACTTGTGGTATTATTCCCGCACGTTACACTAAGACTCTGGCTAATAATAGAACAAACACATTGAGGCAAATGAGCCCCATTGTCGAGTCGTAGCACATCAGGCGGGACGGTACAAGAGATGCTGGCACTGTAGATGTGAACGGCACAGAGTTCTCAGTTCATGTCCCCCATTATTGCAGATACTACAATAACTCATTGCCTTGTTCTTTCTCCTCTTGTAGGTATACTTCAGATCCTGCACTTCACTTCAAATAGCGTGCTGTGTGTTTGTGTGTGTGTGTGTGGGGGGGGGGGGGGCTCGTTTTCAGACACCAAAGGCAGAGTGGAGAGGAGAACATGGTCTGGGTGGCCATGGCAACAGTACCATTACTTGCAAAAAGCGAGATAGCAAACACACACACTTACACACACACACACACAGACACACACACCTCACACAAACAATAGACAAACAATAGACAAACACATAGACAAACAAACAAGCACTTGCACACACAAATATGCTCACAAAAACATTACCCTGCACTTCCTCAACCCTGCACTTCCTCAACCCTGCACTTCCTCAACCCTGCACTTCCTCAACCCTGCACTTCCTCAACCCTGCACTTCCTCAACCCTGCACTTCCTCAACCCTGCACTTCCTCAACCCTGCCCTTCCTCAACCCTGCCCTTCCTCAACCCTGCACTTCCTCAACCCTGCACTTCCTCAACCCTGCCCTTTCACAACCCTGCACTTCCACAACCCTGCACTTCCACAACCCTGCACTTCCTCAAGCCTGCACTTCCTCAAGCCTGCACTTCCTCAACCCTGCCCTTCCACAACTCTGCACTTCCACAACCCTGCAC
>NC_034182.2:26354102-26376602 GCF_002021735.2 Oncorhynchus kisutch
AACAACACACACAGACACACACACACACACCTCTTGTTGCTAATCTGCATGCTTTCCAACAGAAGAAACAACAGATTCACCTAATAAGGACATGTAAAAAAAATATACATATTATTCTGTTTTCTTTGGCTTTCAAAGGCACTGGAGGGATGCAGGATGGTAATAAGGAGGTTGGAGGAAGGCAAAGGAAGGGAGGGTGTGTGCACATGCACAACTCTCAACTCTGTGCTTAATGCACCATAATGCTTTAAATGATGTTAGTAACATGACTCTAGAGGATTTACCTCTCTACAGGAATAGAACAAATAGTGCTGTTTATTGTTATGCGGGCTGTGGCGTTTTACGAAATGTAATCAGCCTGTCTCATTGTTATTGACCGTTAATTAACATAAACACATTCCACACATCTCCAGGCTTCCACACCTACAAGCCACTGATGCTGACCTTTGGTCATCTACCTTTTAAAAAGTCGAATAAATCCATCTAATATAGCATACACCGTCACAATAAATCCACTATTCATTTTAGACAGGTCTAGAGGCATGATATGAAGAAAATGTAGTCCATTTCAGATGAACAGAATAGCATCCTCTGAGTTCCTTATGTTGGCTCCTAATCTGGCTATGCCATATGGCTGTGGGCTACGCTAGTTCATTTAGCAGAATGTTGTGGCATTATTTTATATTCCTTCATAAATTGAAGAATGCAATTGAACAAAGCTGAATAAAATAGAAAGGATATTTTCTCCAAATGATTTCAGAGGGAGTGTGCACATGTGGTTATCCTGTATTGAGCGGGTAACAAAGAAACAGGTTCCCCTCTATGCTTAATATGCTTCATTTAGTTATTTATGTAACTTTAGTTGTGATATTTTTAATACATTGTAAGTGTACATGATGCGACTCTAATGATGATGTCACGCCCTGACCTTAGAGATCCTTTTATGTCTCTATTTTGGTTTGGTCAGGGCGTGAGTTGGGGTATGTATGTCTCCCCAGCCTGCTGCCAGAGTCTCCCTCCTGTCCAGGTGTGCCAGAGTCTCCCTACTGTCCGGAGCTGCCATAGTCTCCCTCCTGTCCGGAAGGGGCCAGAGTCTCCCTCCTGTCTGGAGGTGCCAGAGTCTCCCTCCTGTCCGGAGGTGCCAGAGTCTACCTCCTGTCCGGAGGTGCCAGAGTCTCCCTCTTGTCCGGAGCTGCCAGAGTCTCCCGCCTGTCTGGAGCTGCCAGAGTCTCCCACCTGTCCGGAGCTGCCAGAGTTGCCCACCTGTCCGGAGCTGCCAGAGTTGCCTGCCTGTCCGGAGCTGCCAGAGTCGCCCGCCTGTCCGGGGCCCGCTGCGAGGGTCCCCGCTCCAGAGGTGCCACCTAAGTGGGCCAAGCCTAACGTGGAGTGGGGTCCACGTCCCGCACCAGAGCCGTCCCGGCGGATAGATGCCCACCAAGACCCTCTCCTATAGGTTTAGGTTTTGCAGCTGGAGTCCACACCTTTGGGGGGGGGGGGGGGGGGGTTACTGTCACGCCCTGACCTTAGAGATCCTTTTATGTCTCTATTTTGGTTTGGACAGGGCGTGAGCTGGGGTGGGCATTCTATGTTTTTGTGTTCTATGTTTTCTATTTCTGTGTGTTTGGCCGGGTGTGGTTCTCAAACAGAGACAGCTGTCTATCGTTGTATCTGATTGAGAACCATACTTAGGTAGCCTTTTCCCACCTGTGTCTAGTGGGTAGTTGTTTTCTGTTTTGTGTCTTTCTGCACCAGACACAACTGTTTCAGTTTTCGTTCATTCTCTTTGTTATTTTTGTAAATCAGTGTCCAGTTCAAATAATAAAGATGAACATGTACCACGCTGCACCTTGGTCCTCCACTCCTTCCAACAGCCGTTACAGATGATTTGAAGAAAGTCGCATAAAAGGCATGAGCTCTGCTTTGTTTTTTGCACAGGCTGTACACACTACATCAGTCTCTCATTCACAATTTGACCAGCACTTGACAATGCTTAGAATTTCCCGGCTGCATCCCCTTTGTGTGGCCGTAATGCACCCTAAAAAAAATCCTTAATTATAATTAAGGAAGCACCTCTCCGAAGCACCTCTCACTCACATGGCTCTCCATCACGTGATCGGGTCTTTCTCACAGGCTACAAGTGAAGACAGACACATCAGGGACACAACTGCACGTGTCCTTATCCAATTCCGAGGTGCATATGTAAACGATGTGAAATGGCTAGCTAGTTAGAGGGGTGCGCGCTAATAGCGTTTCAATTGGTGACGTCATTCGCTCTGAGACATTGATGCTGTTGTCACTCGCTCTGAGACATTGATGCTGTTGACCCGGATCACTGGTTGCTGTGGAAAAGGAGGTGGTCAAAAGGGGGGTGAATGTAACCGATGTGAAATGGCTAGCTAGTTAGCGGGGCGCGCTAATAGCGTTTCAATCGGTGACGTCACTCGCTCTAAGACCTTGAAGTAGTTGTCCCCCTTGCTCCGCAAGGGCTGCTGCTTTTGTGGAGTGATGGGTAACAATGCTTTGTGGGAGGCAGTTGTTGATGTGTGCAGAGGATTCCTGGTTCAAGCCCAGGTAGGGGTGAGGAGAGGGATGGAATCTATACTGTTACACATATTGAAGATATTGGAAGAACTGCCCACATGTAATTTTCTTCAGCCAACAAGATGAGTAGGCCTAATGAACAGCAAAATCACTAGCCTATGTCTATCTACTATTCCCCATAGTAAAAAAAGTTTACCTTTTCTATTCTGTGCGAGAAATAAATATTCCAAACATAGTCTGGAGCAGTTGTGGGATGCGATAGATCCCAAATTAATACAACCACTAGCATTTTTATTGATTTAAAAAATATATATTATTAGTTATAACCCTTTTTCTCCCCAATTTCGTGGTATCCAATTGTTTAGTAGCTACTTACTATCTTGTCTCATCTCTACAACTCCCGTACGGGCTCGGGGGAGACGAAGGCTGAAAGTCATGCGTCCTCCGATACACAACCCAACCAAGCCGCACTGCTTCTTAACACAGCGCACATCCAACCCGGAAGCCAGCCGCACCAATGTGTCGGAGGAAACACCGTGCACCTGGCAACCTTGGTTATTGTGCACTGCGCCCGGCCTGCCACAGGAGTCGCTGGTGCACGATGAGACAAGGATATCACTACCGACCAAACCCTCCCTTACCAGGACGACGCTAGGCCAATTGTGTGTCGCCCCACGGGCCTCCCGGTCGCGGCCGGTTACAACAGAGCCTGGGCGCAAACCCAGAGTCTCTGGTGGCACAGCTGGCGCTGCAGTACAGCACCCTTAACCACTGCGCCACCTGGGAGGCACAACCACTAGCATTAAAAAAAATGTTACGCTTTGAGTCTGACGCAACAGATCAGAACGTTTAACTTAAAATGTTGATAAATGATTAGGCTATTTTATATTTCATCACTATAATGCGCACAGCAATGCGCACACGGCAGTAAAAGAGCAAATCATCCATTAGTGGGAAAATACCACTATCAAAAGTGACCGCAAATGTGATTCTAAAGGTGCATTTTTATTGCGAAAATTATTTTCCCCAAGCTTGAAACTCACACTCCTCTTATATATGCCAGTTAGGCATTACACCCCTTGTATAGCGGATATATGCGCTTAATTTTTTTGAAGTTATTTGGCCACTTTAGTTGTGACACAAACCAATGGGCTAGGCTACATGAGGTTGGCGACTATGATTCGAAAAAGTCGCCCAAAAAAAGGCATTGTTTCTTGCCTTAAGCTGGGCATCATTCACAAGTGATAATATAGGCTAATATTGTCACCCAGCAGACTAATCTTGGTTTAATCTTGTCTTTACATATACTAACTCATTTGTGTGAAATTTGTTTTGATGTAGAACGGACTATTATCACGCCCCTGTATCTAAACAGGGGCAAGGGAAAAAAATACATGTCATCTATGTACTTAAATAGCGAATGGATGATGCTTTTCCTGTGAATCATAGCCATGTCAGCCAGGTAAGCTATACTCCTGTTGTAAAGTGATGCAATGTGCTTAATATTAGGAATGTTGAGAAATAAATATAGAAAGCTGATGCGATCCTCCTCTTTTTATTAGTAGCCATCACAATGCTGCGCAACATGAGCTCATGTGCTCTCATGAAGTATTTGATTTGATTTTTTGATTACAATTGCCATGATGTCAGAGTGATTAGAGGATCAATAGAGTGCTGAGTACCAGGTAGTTAGCAAGTTTGGTTGGCTACTAATGACCATCAGCAGCATCAGAGCTTGGAGAAGCCTAATTACAGTGACTAAATGATCACGTGGAATTTGACTGCCTTCATGACTCGTGACTGCCGGTGTGGTGGTAATATGGTCACCGCAACAGACCTAGTCATTACTGACCAAGACACCTGTCAAGCCAAATGAGGAAAATCATAATAATAACCTAAAAATGGAGGGAGACTTTCCTTTCTCTCTCCCTCTACCTATCTGTATAGGAAAACAAAAAACAGGGGAGTGGAATGAGAAGTGTGGAGAATCTTTTTTTCCAAATCTTTTGCTCGGGGCATATGTGACTTTGCAAAAGCCAATTTGAGAGAGAGAGGCCCGAGCTAGTCTATTTTTAGTTCTAGCCACTCTCCTCCCCTTACTCCTCTCTCCTTTACCTCTCTCTCCCTTCATCCCTCTCTTCATTATTCTGTGGAGCATTCCTTTCCTCCTCTCGATCCTGAAACACCCCTCTGCACACGGGTATTACTGTGGCCTCGCCACTCACCTCTGCCGCCCTGTGTGTGTGTGTGTGTGTGTTCTCACACTCTCACCTAACTTGCTCTCGAGAACTCATCCATACCTTTTTTGGGGCGGTAGAGAGAGAGGGATTAAAACGGGCCCGATATTGGAAAGAAGAGGGGGATAAGGGTAATTGTTATTGAGGAGCTGGGTGAGGGAGATATGACTGGGAGTCTTTAGGAGTGGAGAGAGAGGCAGAGATAGAGAAGAGACAGAGGGACAGAGAAAGAGCAGAGGGGGAGAGAGGGCGAGAGACAGAGAGGGAAAGAGAGAGAGAGCTATGATGCCAGGTGTTGTGCACTATTTGGCTGTTACAACACTCATTAACTCATTACTACCACATTGCCCTGGCATCCTTGCCAGCTGAGCCTCCCACGACAGCCACCACAAGACCAAATCAAATCAAGCTTTATTTATACAGCAGATTTCAGACATAGAATGCAGCACAATGTGCTTCACAGGAAAAAAAATGTATACAAACAATGACAATCAAAACTATATTTACTACACAACAAACATAAGCGGATAAAAAAACAAAAAAAAAACCATAAACAATAACAATAAAAAGCAGGTAGCGTTCTCCTAGAATCCGCCAAACACAAATGTGTCCGTCGGACTGCCAGATGGAGAAGCGTGACTCATCACTCCAGAGAACGTGTTTCCACTGCTCCAGAGTCCAATAGTGGCGAGCTTTACACCACTCCAGCCGACGCTTGGCATTGCGCATGGTGATCTTAGGCTTCATTGCGGCTGCTCGGCCATGGAAACCCATTTCATGAAGCTCCCGACGAACAGTTATTGCGCTGACGTTGCTTCCAGAGGCAGTTTGGAACTCGGCAGTGAGTGTTGCAACCAAGGACAGACGATTTTCGGCGGTCCCGAGCACTCGGCGGTCCCGTTCTGTGAGCTTGTGTGGCCTACCATTTCGTAGCTGAGCTGTTGTTGCTCCTATTGTTCTTGCTCCTGTTGTTGCTTCCACTTCACAATAACAGCACTTACAGTTGACCGGGGCTGCTCTAGCAGGGCAGAAATCTGACAAACTGACTTGTTGGAAAGGTGGCATCCTATGATGGTGCCACGTTGAAAGTCACTGAGGTCTTCAGTAAGGCCATTCTACTGGCAATATTTGTCTATGGAGATTGCATGGCTGTGTGCTCGATTTAATACACTTGTCAGCACCTGGTGTGGCTGAAATAGCTGAATCCACTAATTTGAAGGGGTGTCCACATTCTTTTGTATATATAGTGTATGTCAACAGTTTTGGCCCCCCTCAGGTTCTCTGGCAGGCTATTCCAGAGGCTGGGGGCATAATAAGTAAAGGCTGCCTCTCCATGCCCCTTGGTCCTAGGCTTTGGCTAGGTAAAGGGCCAGTATCAGAGGACCTGTGGGACCTACTGGGTACATAAATTAAGTATTGGGGTGAACAATCGTGGGTTGATTTAAAAGCCAATAGAAGAATCTTAAAATTAATTCTAAAGAGAGAGAGAACAAGAGAGAGAATGAGAGAGAGAGAACGCACGAGAGAATGCGAGAGAGCGCGAGAACGAGAGCGCAAGAACAAGAGAGAGAACACGAGTGAGAACGAGAGAGAGAAAGAGAATGAGAGAGACAACGAGAAAGAGAGAGAACGAGAGAGAGAGGAAGAGAGAGAACAAGTCAGAGAAAGAGAGAACAAGTGAGAGAAAGAGAGTGAGAACGAGAGAAAGAGAGAGGAAGAGAGAACGAGTGAGAGAGAGGAAGAGAGAGAACGAGACAGAGAGAGAGAGCGAGAGAGAGAACCAGAGAGAGAGGGAGAGAGAATGAGCGAAAGGAAGAGAGAGAACCAGAGAGAGAACGAGAGAGAGAGAGAGGAAGAGAGAGAATGAGCGACAGAGGAAGAGAGAAAGAGAGAATAAGAGAGCGAGAACGAGAGAGACAGAGAGAGAGAGAAAATGAGAGAACGGTGGGAGATGGACTGAGAGAAAAGGAATAAGTGTTAGAGAGGTAGTGGGAGACTGAAAAAGGACGAAAATTAAAGAAAATGAGAAAGCCCAGTGTTCAGTGTGTGATCAGTTTAGTACAGTGTTGAGGCCTCTATGGCACCCTAGTCCCTATATAGTTCACTACTTTTGGTCAAAAGTAGGGCACTATGGACACACCCTCTCTCTGCAACCTAGCTTGTCCTTGAAGCCAGACAGTAATGCTTACCCATTCCCACCTATCCTCATTCTGCTGATGTTACCCACTAATATCTGCTCAACTCCCTCACAAGTGTAAGTGGGGAAAAAATTGGTAATATCAGTGAGACAATATGCTGAGTCAGGGCAAATTCACCTTAGGTTATTAGAAGGAAGGGGGTGGGAGAGAGGGATGCCAAGGGAAAGGAAGCCATGTTGTAAAAACAGTTTGAAAAAACAACAGCTGATAAACGTGTCTAAGAGGAGATACATTTACTCTACACTTCAGGAGGCTGCGGACTAACTTTTTCCTGACCACACCAGGAAAAACGACGGGTCATCGTAATAACAATGCCAGAGAGCTAAAGGCTAAACCGGTGTAATCAAGGTGGACCAGAAATTCTCCAAAACCTCTACACTCTTAAAGCCAGGTCTGACATCTGTCAAGCCAAACAATAGGACCTGGCTGCACAGCACAAACAGATCTGTGACCAGGCTAACACTCTTATCGGAAGGGCCAGATAGCCTGCATACGTAGTGCACTACTTTTGACCAGGGTCCTGTGGGTCCTAGTGCACTTAATAGGGAATAGGGTGTCAATTGGGACACACATACATAAAAGTTCTCCACCGGCCCTCATACAACAATCCTCCTTATCCAGAGTCACTGAAGAATCTACAGGTTATCAACATCATCATCATCATCATCAACATCATCGGTTTCCCCCAAAGGGAGTAAATACCAGCAAGTAATAACTACCTCATGTTTAACAAGCGGCCATGTGTGTGTGTGTTTGTGTGTGTGTGTGTGTTTGTGCTTTTGCGTGCGTTTGTGGTCATACTTGTGGAAATGTTAGCTTGTTCAAGGGCCTGAGAGACCTGAGGAGACCTGTACCCACTCTGGGTGGCTGGGACAAGTGACCAGTGTCTGGCCCTCGAATACTGGAGCTCCACTGGTGGAAATGAACTAGAGTTTAGAGAGGGCATTAAAAACAGATGATAGGAATTTAGTCCTGCACAAATATTGGACCTCTTGTGGAAAACCTTTCCAAGGTTTAGGACTATTTGTCAAGTTCTTCTTTTTTCAAAAGTTTGGGATCACAAAATGTGGTTCCCATACTGTTCATATCCTTCACTTTATCAGTGACAACCTTCTAAAACACCAAAGCCTGACATGAATCATCTCCCTTGGGTTGGGGGACCTTGCACAAACTGTAAATGTTCACATTCAATCACATTCACACGTCACTAACCACTTGCTCACGATCCAGACAGAACGGTGTGACTTGATAATCCCATGTGTGTAAATGAGCCAACAGGGTCGATAGATACGGTGGCAGTGAGCAGCCGTGCTGATCGAGGATACGGTCCCTCTGAGGCGCTTTGTGACTACGAGCCCAGACAAGAGATTCATCCAGGAGCATGGCGCCATCACTTCCCCTCTTCCCTCCCAGCGGCGCCTTGACACGACGCTAGCCCGCTGCCTCATCCAAAACTCATAAACATTGAACACAGACTAATAACTTTAATAGAGTGGTCTGGCTAAGATCTTGACAAGACATAAAAATAAAAAAAATGAATATGGCTGTTACTAAAAGTGTAATGACAAATGGGCCCACCTGCTGGGAGGGAGAGGGAGAGTTCTGACGAGGTGAAGCCTGACAGCTGGCTCGGCCTGACGGCACTGACAATTGCTGCGTCTCAAATGGCACCCTATTCCCTATTACAGTAGTGCACTACTTTTGACTAGGGTCCATAGGGTTCTATTTATTAAAAAAATATAAAAAATCACCTTTATTTAACAAGGTAGGCCAGTTGAGAACAAGTTCTCATTTACAACTGCGACCTGGCCAAGATAAAGCAAAGCAGTGCAACAAAAACAACAACACATGGGATAAACAAACGTACAGTTAATGAAACAATTGAAAAATCTGTATACAGTGTGTGCAAATGAATGAGGTAAGGCAATAAAAAGGCCAATAGTGGTGAAGTAATTACAATTTAGCAATTTACACTGGAGTAATATATGTGCAGATGAGGATGTGCAAGTAGAAATACTGGTGTGCAAAAGAGCAGAAAAACAAAAACAAATATGGGGATGAGGTAGGTAGTTGGTTGGATGGGCTATTTACAGATGGGCTGTGTACAGCTGCAGTGATTGGTAAGCTGCTCTGACAGCTGATGCTTAAAGTTAGAGAGGGAGATATAAGACTCCAGCTTCAATGATTGTTGTAATTCGTTACAGTCATTGGCAGCAGAGAACTGGAAGGAAAGGCGGCCAAAGCAGGTGTTGGCTTTGGGAATGACCAATGAAATATACCTGCTGGAGCGCGTGCTACGGGTGGGTGTTGCTATGGTGACCAGTGAGCTGAGATAAGGCAGAGCTATACCTTATAGATGACCTGGAGCCAGTGGGTTTGGCGACGAAGACATAAAACATTAAGGGGATAGGGTGCCATTTGGGACGAAGACAATGTGACCATGAAGGGAAGCTAGGATTTTCATGGTGGTATGCAAAATATCCATGGGTGAAAGTAAGGCAGTACGGTCCGGTACGGTGTTCTGGCTAAATAAATAGTGGAGATACTGTACCCCATACTGGTAAAACATCAGCCTATCACAATAATTAAAACAACATTTTAAGAAAACTGTAGGCTATTACACCCTTATTTACAGTATCATTAGGCTACCGCATGCCAGAGGCATGAAAAATGAGCGAATGGACTTGAAAACGAGAGGTATAGCCTACGCTCCTAAATGCGATGTGGTTCAACGAGAACACTGACGTTTTGCCAAGGCAGAGATGAATGGCCGACACCGAGACGGCGGGCGGACAGCAGTGGATGCATCAATTCTGGATTAATGACAATTGCCAAAATGTCTTTACTCTTTGTGGTGTTTTAAGTAAAAGATGTCTCTTTCCATCCAGCCACTGTTTAGAGGATGAATGTGCACGAAGGGTTGCAAAGGGTTAGAAACTTTCCGGAAATTTTCCAAGGGAAGTTAAGACCTGGAATATGGGGAATTTTGCTTAAATTCATCAAAAATGTTAGCTTATAACAGTGAACCTTTTTTTGTGGGATACACATAATGGAATTCTAGGTCTTGTGGCATATTTTGGTTAAACTATCCCCAATTCAATGGAATTGCAACCCTCTGCATGCACAGTGCATTCTTCCATCACATGTACAGCTGATTCTCAGGATCTTGAACACTGATGAGATGCTATTGAGCCCACATTACTACACTGTCTGAGCCAAGGACTACATGCTTTCTGGTAAGTTTTGATTACAATACTGGGTGGGGTGAATATATTTTATATGACATACATAATGCAATCACAAGACAATCACAAGACCTGTGAAACAGATCAGGGTGTGACACCCTGATCTAAATGAGTAAACTCATTTAATTAAAGTTAAATTCGTAACTAAATTGCTAGATTTTTTTTCTATTGGAAGGATTTAATCATTTTCAATTATGTCTACTTATGATAAGGTAAAAGGTTTATGTTTCTGTCTCCATATGATATGGTAAATATATCCAATGCAAAAAACATCTACATTTAAATGGTATTAATAATCATTTGCATATATTTCTGTTAATTCCCATATATTCCCGCTAATTCCCACGGAAAGTTTCCACCTCTGAATATTCCTCAAATTGTGCAACCATACGTGCACGGGTATCCTACGAAAAGAGCCCTTTGAAGTGATCGTTTGACAATCAGATGACTGGTTGTGTTTATGCCACAAAAAAAGCTAATACATTTTGAAAGTTACATGACAAACCTTTACGAATCGGCACACAGAGATCCTGTTGAATTAATAGGGATTCTATATGTAATTCCATGATTAAGCGCGTGCACACACAGGATGTCCTTACCGTTAAGAAATGAAATCTACTTTCACCCCTGAAAATATATGACCCTGTATTACTAGGCCCAGGCTGACTACATGACAATGAGGGGATTCTTGCACACCGATGGATTGAAAATAACCACAGATCCATGATCAGATTACTCTACACTTAACTATAAGGCACTATGAAAAATATCTGCCCCATTTATCAGTTTTCTTTATGGGCTAAACAGTGTGGGGTAACAAAACATCAAGACCGATTCAGATTCATGACCTGGTTCTCTAATTAATTCCACATGATATATGATATTTTCTCTTCTACACCGTGTAGTCATACCTGTCTGGTGCTGAATGTTGCTGAATGCTGAATGTTGCTGAATGCTGAATGTTGCTGAATGCTGAATGTTGCATACCAGTGAAGCGCTGTGCTCTGCTACCCCGCTGCAGCCACGGCTTAATTGATTCATCGAATGGCAGGAGTAATGAGATGAATTGCAGAAGGTCGCCATTGGCCAATCAATGCCCAGGGTTTGCCAACGATCCCTCCCTGTACCCGATGCTGCTCTTTATCGACTGATCTAGTCAAGTCGCTATTTCGCTCCCCTTTTTAGAAGGAAAACAAAGCGATCCGGACCTGCTTTTGCGTTTAGGATTCAAAGGGTAACTGTCATGTTACAGAACCGCTGCCATTTTGGACGGAAACGTTACATTGCTTTTACGCACCAGCCAAAGAATGCTTACGTTTCTGGTACCTGCGTTCTTGACTTATTAAGCAGTAAGCACGGTCAAATGTCATTTACAGGAGGGGAGAAAGAGAAAAAGAATCATAAAATCCACCTACATTCTGGGTTATTGGACAGTAATGGATTTGTCTGAATCTGATGTGACGTCGGCTCAGCTGGCCTAGATTTCCATGAGCAGCCAGCCAGCGAGTGAGTCTTTGCCGTGCCTCTGTGACAGGACTGTTATGACATCTGTCACGTGACCACTCCCCTCGCGGCACTGCGACCCCGACTGACCTGACACCAAACTTCTGCTTCCTCCTACTGCCACGGAACACAGCCTACATTTTAGAATCTACTCCAACGGACGCTTGTCCTTACCTCAGAGATAATAGCTAATGGCTGATGCCATTGATATCATTGAGCTTCAGCAAATATAATAGCCATTTCAGCTATCACCAGTCAATGTCTAGTTGAACAAATGTCGAAATGTCAATAGTGATGAAAATCACAACTTAAGATTATACTTCAAATAGATACATAAGTAATCAGGTAAAAAGATTTTGAATAAGTAAAGAAAATATACATTTCATCAACCATCCCTATCTGAGATATTCCCTTCACCTGATTCCATATTGTATTTCATGGACCATGTCACATGTCAACCGAAGTGGTGACTAGGTGATCCGGTGCTTATCGTTTTGCTTTAAAAAGCCCTGCTCCTATAGTGTTATGCTAGCCATAACACACACATCAATCTCTCTATACCGATGCTACAGGTTTCTCTATCTCTGAGAAATGAACACACTCAAGGACAGTAGTTAGATGGGTCGTACACTACATGGGGTGGTGGAGGAAAACTCATTGTGAACTGCTCATAAAGGAGGCGAACTTGTAGGTACACACACACCCCTGGTCGGATCAATCAATGGATGGTAGTTCAGAGACCACTGTGTGTGTGATCACCGGATCAATTTGCAGGGGGAGGAGACGGAATAACAACTTGTCCTCTTTCTTAATCATCGGTATAACAACTTGTCTCTCTCTCTCTCTCTCTCTCTCTCTCTCTCTCTCTCTCTCTCTATTTATCTACTTCCCCAGAGTCAGATGAACTCATGGTGTTTTCGCCAGCCAATGCTATCTAGCGTTATCGCAATGGCTGCAAGTCTATGGGCATCTGCTAGCACTCACTCCTTTGATGGAATAACAACTTGTCCTCTTTCTTAATCATCTCTCTCTCTCTCTCTCTCTCCATTTATCTACTTCCCCAGAGTCAGATGAACTAATGGTGTTTTCGCCAGCCAATGCTATTTAGCGTTATCGCAATGGCTGCAAGTCTATGGGCATCTGCTAGCACTCACTCCATTGTGCGTTCCTTGGATTCATATTTCACTTACTTACTCCTCCTTGCCTCAAAGTCTTCTTGTCTTTGACTGGCTTCTCTCTAATGTACATCTCACATCCTCTATTCTCTTCCTAGAGGATGCTCTTCAGTACCGTCAATAACCCTTTTCTCCTGCATCCCTCTATATCGTTTTCTTTCTTCATTAATGCACTTTTACCTTCACCCCTTGTACTTCTTTCTCTCCATTTAATGACTCGCCTCTATCCATACCCCTTTCATAACTTACCATGCAACAACCCCTCTCTGTCTCCCCTCGCCCTCTCTCCCTCTCTGTCTCCCCTCGCCCTCTCTCCCTCTCTGTCTCCCCTCACCCTCTCTCCCGGTCTGTCTCTCTCGGCATCCCACCCTCCGTTCTCCCTGAGGTGTGCTGGTCGTAATGCAGAGGACACAGTAATGGTTCTTACTCACTCGCACCACCATCATCGTGAAAATGGCTCCGTAATCTCCCTACCATACACGCGGTCCTGTCCGGTCCGGACTGTCTCGTAATACCCATGCCATGCCAGCTATCCTGAGGAACAGGGACGGTTCACATGTTTGACTATATTCACAACACTTAGGAGATTTGTGGCTATTTAGAGGAAGAGGAAATGAAACGTTTCCGATTTCTGTTCTGTGGATATTAAGCGGTGGCGTCAACATCTAAGCATCTAAAACACACACAGGCATGTACACACACAGGCATGTACACACACAGGCATGTACACACACAGGCATGTACACACACAGACATGTACACACACAGACATGTACACACACAGGCATGTACACACACAGACATGTACACACACAGGCATGTACACACACAGGCATGTACACACACAGGCATGTACACACACAGGCATGTACACACACAGGCATGTACACACACAGGCATGTACACACACAGGCATGTACACACACAGGCATGTACACACACAAGTCCGGTGTGCCATGCCAGGGCTCACATCTGGGCGTGAATATCTTAATCCTCAGATATTCTCTCTCTCTCTCTCACACACACACACACACCATGCCAGGGCTCACATCTGGCTATTGTTCGTCCTTTGCAGAGGGAGTGTGATGTGTTGTTGTGCCACCTGTGTGCCCAGAAATAGTTTCAGAAACACAATCTCTACCTGCACCTGTTTCCAACTCTTATGTAAGCTCTGGAGGGCCACACATGTACACACACCCACACCCACACAACCAAAGACACACACACACACACACACACACACAGAACAAGGGAAACCAGGAGTAGAGCATCGGTAAGGAAAGGTGAGAAAATCTGTGTGTGTGTGTGTGTGTGTGTGTGTACACACGTGTCACGTGACAAGATTAACACATGAAACATGCAGAGTGATCAGACAGGTGTGAAAATGTGAGTGTATGTGCGAGTTAGCTAACACACGCAGGGCCTGCTTTCCATCATTGCATTATCTTCTCATACGTCACTACACATTAGCTGGGGGGGTCTGAGTGATGTGCATTGATACACATTGGCATTCAGGCAACCTTTTAGAAAAACTGCCTATGAACTGCTTTAATAAAGAAATCAGTTTGGTTGCCATTGAAGTGACGTTTGTGCCACAAAGCGATAAATGAAGGTGACAGTCAACTGTATCGCTAATTCACAATCATAAGCCTTTGAGAATGTGTATGTGTGTGTGTGTGTGTGTCGTGCAAATGAAATATGTCTGCATCTACGCGTGACAGAGAGTGTTTATATGTGTGTCTTTCCATTAAATGAGGATAATGCCTCGTACAGAATGAATTATTCCTGCCTGAGTGACTTCATTATGTGCATACATCCAGACTGTGTTACTTAGGTGTGTGTATGTGTGTGTGTATGACAATATTCCATGAGTGTATCTTTGTTCTGTGTATGCACAGTATTGAGTGCATTAATATCGTGTTTGTGTGTGTGTATATATTTAGCATGCATGAGAGTACCCAGTGTGTGTGTGTATTCAGTATCAATGTGTACTCAGTTAGCATTGTGTGTGTACACTGTGTGTGCGCGCGCGTGCTCGGAGTGTGTATATGCGTGCCTCTATCCATGCAGATTAAAAGCTCGGCGTTCCCCCCCCTCCCCCCCCCCCCCACACACACACATCCCAAACTCCTACCTTCTCTCCATCCCTCTTTTCATTCTTTGTTTGAATCCTTCTCTCCGGGGTACTTTCTCAATCAAAGCGCTGGTCTGTTTATTCTTGGAAGGGCTATGCTGATGTTGCTCCATAATGGGACACACAGCCCTGCAGATAATCCCTGCTGTACACCTGCAGCTCCATCACTGGCTGTGAGACACCCCATGAGGGATAAGTTAGGTATGTGTGTGTGTGTGTGTGTTCTGCCCGGCCCGGCTGGCGCCGCTGCGCCTGCCTCTGAATATACCCACAATGCATTGCTGCTGGGGCACAGAGAGACACACAGATCTCTCTCTCTCTGTGTGTGTGTGTGTGTGTGTGTGTATGTGTGTGTGTGTGTGAGAATTTCTAATTGACACAGAAGAGGAGATGGGTAGGGTGAAAGAGAAGCTACATAAGGTATGGTATGTTCTATTGTCACTGTGTGTGAATAGAAAGGACTCTGAGATTATCTGGGAGTGGGTTATATCATGCTAATCGTTTTACTGAAAACAGTCGAGACATTGTCACAGCCCTTGTGTGAACAACTGCATGCCCTTGAGACCAATTCAGTTTGAACACATTGCATTGTTGCATTCTACATGCATTCTCTTCTCTCGTCTTGCTTGGAGCACCCGATCCTCTTATCTAATATCATAACCCTTGAAGACAGATGTGACAAGAGAAAAGTGATAGCAGCACAACCATGGACCTTGTCAGACAGAGCATATGCATCATTAGTCCTTTCCTCTAAAACCAGATTTACTCCAAGCTGCCGTGGCAGTGGCAGTGAGCCATGTTGAAATATGCTTGTACACATTCTTTAGAGATGTGTACAAGCATTCTTTAGAGATGTGTACAAGCATTCTTGAGAGATGTGTACAAGCATTCTTGAGAGATGTGTACAAGCATTCTTGAGAGATGTGTACAAGCATTCTTGAGAGATGTGTACAAGCATTCTTGAGAGATGTGTACAAGCATTCTTGAGAGATGTGTACAAGCATTCTTGAGAGATGTGTACAAGAATTCTTTAGAGATGTGTACAAGCATTCTTTAGAGATGTGTACAAGCATTCTTGATCGATGTGTACAAGCATTCTTGATCGATGTGTACAAGCATTCTTGATCGATGTGTACAAGCATTCTTGATCGATGTGTACAAGCATTCTTGAGAGATGTGTACAAGCATTCTTTAGAGATGTGTACAAGCATTCTTTAGAGATGTGTACAAGCATTCTTGAGAGATGTGTACAAGCATTCTTGAGAGATGTCTACAAGCATTCTTGCGAGATGTGTACAAGCATTCTTGAGAGATGTGTACAATCATTCTTGAGAGATGTGTACAATCATTCTTGAGAGATGTGTACAAGCATTCTTGAGAGATGTGTACAAGCATTCTTGAGAGATGTGTACAAGCATTCTTGAGAGATGTGTACAAGCATTCTTGAGAGATGTGTACAAGCATTCTTGAGAGATGTGTACAAGCATTCTTGAGAGATGTGTACAAGCATTCTTTAGAGATGTGTGCAAGCATTCTTGAGAGATGTGTACAAGCATTCTTTAGAGATGTCTACAAGCATTCTTGCGAGATGTGTACAAGCATTCTTGAGAGATGTGTACAATCATTCTTGAGAGATGTGTACAATCATTCTTGAGAGATGTGTACAAGCATTCTTGAGAGATGTGTACAAGCATTCTTGAGAGATGTGTACAAGCATTCTTGAGAGATGTGTACAAGCATTCTTTAGAGATGTGTACAAGCATTCTTTAGAGATGTGTACAAGCATTCTTTAGAATGTCAAAAACATTCTTTAGAAAAGTATACTCGGTCATAACAGACTTTATATGGACAAATACAATTCATAAGAATAAAAAATAAAGTTTTACATCTTCTGAGGGTGGTTTTAACTATCTAGTCTTGGAATTGTATCAACTCGCCACCCTAGCTTTTACTTGCAACATATAGTTAAATCCACTAAAGAGGAACAATGGATACGTATTGAAGATGCACATGCACATCCCCAAAATCTTTTTATGTGTCTATTTTTAAAGGACGAAGCTAAGAACATTAAAAACGTTGTCTTCCATATTGCTATAGTGTTAACTACAATGAAACATATTCCACAAGAACTAATATCACTTCCTAAAAACACAACTTTATGGAACAATCCTTGGATAGCTTTTCAGAATTCACAGATAAATTGGTCCACATGGAAAACTGAAGTAATACAATTTAGGAGACGTTCTTATCCGAAACGACTTGCAGCAGTGAGTGTATTTATTTTCCCCATACTGTTCCCACGTAGGAATCGAACCCACAACCCTGGCGTTGAAAGCGCCATGCTCTACCAACTGAACCATACAGGACCATAGAAACCATTAAAATGACTTGGTAGGAGAAAATACATTTATTTCCATGACAGAATTAAAAAGTTGTTTTGGGCTGACCAAATACATGAATCTTAAAAGTTACATATCATCACATTTCAATTAGACATTTTTTGGACATCATAGTAACCTTGAGGGAATCTTATTCAAGTCAGATACAGATGTTCATATGATAGGGAAGATGTACAAAACCTTGTAGAGAGCATATCCAACGGACAATCTCTTAGAAAATAAAATGAACTATTGGAACCAAGACTTAAAAATAATTCATGTTGGGACAAGATGGAGGGAAAGTTGCCGCATAACTAAAAAGTTTACAGTTAAGGAAAATGTATGCTTAATCCAGTATAAGCTAATGTTTCGAATTTGGTCCCGCTTTACTTGAAGTGCTTCTTATGAACTCTTCATAAAGCATTCATAAAGGCATCATAAGCACTACATAAATGGGTCCCAAATCATCTATAACCATATGTCATGCTCTATAAAGGGTGAGTAAATGTGAACAAATAAATGGATGGCTATGTCACACAGTTATGACATGTCTTTATAGAGCATGATATATGGTTATAGATGATTTGTGAAGCATCTATGAAGTGCTTATGAAGCCTATATGAAGGCTTTCTGAAGTCTTCACAAGATGCACTTCAAACAAAGCGGGAGGAATTTTTTACACCAGAGACTAAAAGTCAAAAATTCGACAGCACAACGGCAGAGTCATGTTTTAAGTGTAAAACGAATAATGACACAATAACCCATGCTATCTGGGAATGCCATAAAATGACTGAAGTTTAGGGCGGAGCTAGAAAGATTAGAGTATGACAATGTAAACCTACTTTTAATCCGCCTGTCTGCACATTTCAAGACATGGCATACGGCCATCTATTGTGATCGCCGATGAGTTGGGCGAATCCCTTCTCGTCACTTGAAAAAATACGTATACTAGAAGCGTAGAAGTCAACCAATCCGCCATCGTTAACATAATGGGCAAATCAAATGATTTAAATATTGAAAGTGTGTGGGCTATGGAAACCAACAAAATGGTACAGTTTGCAGGCCATGCGGCGGAAAGTGATGCGGGCGCTGGAGACAGGGGTGTGTGCCGATGGTCTGGGCAGGTGTGGTGTAGTTGAGGTTTGCATGACGTTGTCGTTTGCATGTGTCTGTTTTGTGTTGTTTATCAAATTAAATCTCACAAAAAAACAAAAAGGCCCAAAAGCGCAAACTCCGCCCACCTAGCACTCCAAGCAGGCTGGAGCAAACTCTCTAAGTATTTCAAGGATTTTGAAAAGTACGGGAACCCAAGTCTGTAGCCGGGCGGGTACTGCAGCATGCAGCCGTCAGCATTCCTTCCTACTTTGCGCTGCAATCTGTTTGTGTGTGTGTGTGCATGGAGACTCTCTATGAGAGAGTGGCCAGATGAATGAGGGAATGAGGGGGGAACGGTTCCCTGGGGAGGCTAGGCCACTCTCCAGGCAGTCACACTGGAACACCCAGCCAGCCAACCACCCATCCAGCCAGCCAGCGAACGACACAAACACACAAATGGCAAACGATGAAAGCTCCATGCCGACTCCACTGGATTCTCACGGCGACGAGCATACAAACCAACGAGGCGAAAAGCCCCCACAAGCCCAGAAAAGGGATTTGACATTGTGCTAGTTACTACAGCCACAATTACACAAAGAGAAAGAGCCTTTTTTCTTCTGATCTCAAACGGCTACAGTACAATGTGATTATTGCCCATAGCTGAGAACGCTTGTTTCAACACTTTTCTTCTATGGTGTCTTGGTGCTGCTCTAAATTCCCTGTCCATCAAAGCTGTGCGGTCATAGAAAGGTTATTTTTCTCAACCTGACCTTTGAGCGGATTGACCGTGACCAGTGGCCAGTATTGTTGGTGCCACCCTCTCTGCTGTGCCAATAACAAACAACAACATTTTAGTCATTTAGCTGATGCTCTCATCCAGAGCAACTTCATTTTAAGATAGCGAGGTGGGACAACCACATATCACAGGCATAGAAAGTAACATTTTCCTCAATAATTAGAGTCAGAGCTAGAGGGGGGGGGGGGGCTGAGGTGGCAGAAAGGTGTGCTCGGGTTGGGGTGTAGGGTTTGAGCATAGCCGTGAAGGTAGGGAGGGGCAGTTCCTCTTGCCAGCACCACGGTCTTGTAGTTGATGCGAGCTTCGACTGGACAAAGACAAAACAACAGCTCCGTCAGTAGAGAGTCTAGTCACGGTAGCCCTAGCAACAGCAGACAGGAGCAACCTGCACATTAAGTGAAATCTATCCTCTGTCTATCCTCTAGGTAATAACTGCTCTGCTCTCTCAGCCCGGTTCTCCATTTGTTTGTTGATCACCCTTGAAATCCACACAGGAAATGTCAGAATACTTTAAAAGCATATCCGACTACAATGTAACACCAGGAGAAGCGCAGCACCACAAAATAATATTCAATATCTAAATTGGGCATGAAAATAAATCATGTGTTATATAACTATTTACATAAATATATTATTTCCTGCGAATGTCTTACCAAGAAAACTTCCAAAAAGACTAATTTGAGGTGAAATGGAGTTGGAGCACTCAACAAAGAAAAGGCAGAAGATTGATTTCTTATTTCTCCCTTTAATCCATTGTACATGATGCGGACAGGTGACTGACGTTTCCACGTCAAGACGATGTCTTCCAAGCTGACGTCTTCCTCAGAGGAAACGGCAGTCACCTCCTTTTGGATGTTTTTCTCGTTAAGCCATTCTAGTGATTTTTGCCCACCGGAACCAGTACTGTTTCCCGCATCCTGGACAAATAATTGGACATATTTTATGTGTTACCTCATACAAGCGTCAGTGATGGTTGAGGTGTGGTCTAGTTCCGATGGCTGTAACCTTTAAATCACCTCCCTCCAGCACCACACACACACACACACACACACACACACACACACACACACACACACAGATGCACACACACACACACAGATGCACACACACACAGACGCACACACACAGACGCACACAGACGCACACACACAGACGCACACAGACGCACACACACACACACAGACGCACACACACACACACACACACACACACACACACACACACACACACACACACACACACACACACACACACACACACACACACACACACACACACACACACACACACACACACACACACACACACAGCAGCAGCAGCAGGACTGGATCAACACGTGTTCTTGGTTTTGATCCATTTACCAAGGCTCCACACTCCATTAGGCCAGAATGAAGGTCAGACTAAAGGAGGAAGAGAGGGGGGTGAGGAGAGAGGAGGGGGTTGGAAAAGGGGAGGGTAGAGAAGGAAGAGAGGGGTTGAGGGGTGAGGAGGGGTGGTCATGGGGGATGAGGAGGGAGGAGCAAGGGGGGAGAGGTTAGATGGTGAGGGGTTGCTGGAGCTGTTTAAGGGGACAGAGGTGGATGGGGGCGGGGACTTGACTCGATAGCCTTGCTCCATAACGATCCTTCTAATGGGGCAAATCACTGAACAGCCAGCCACCCACTGCAAGTCCCCCCCTCCTTCTCTCCTTCCACGGAGAGAAAGAATACAACAAACGGAATTACTGATACATGGAGGCCGAGGAAAGGTTGAGCTGTGGTGGAAGTCTATTGAACAGTGAGGTTGTACATGAACAGGGTTGACCCTTCCTCTCCTTCTCTCCCAGTTAGTTCTTTGGGGGGAGCCCCAGGGTCTTCCTTCAGGGCTCTGGAGCGAGGGGTCGAACCGTGGAAGAGGAGGGGGAACGAGGGATGGAGGAGGAGTGCTCTATGAGGACCTCTCCAGACTGATCAATGGGTTAACTAAGTGGAGAGGAGAAAGAAAGGAAGGATGGACGGAAAGGAGGGATGGAAGAACAAGGGCTGGGATGGAGGGATGAGGGGAGGTAGAGATATGATGGAGGGATGAGGGGAGGTAGAGATATGATTGAGGGATGCAGGAAGGAGAGGTTGAAGGATGGACGGTTGGGTTGGAGGTAGAGATATGATTGAGGGATGCAGGAAGGAGAGGTTGAAGGATGGACGGTTGGGTTAGAGGTAGAGATATTATTGAGGGATGCAGGAAGGAGAGGTTGAAGGATGGACGGTTGGGTTGGAGGTAGAGATATGATTGAGGGATGCAGGAAGGAGAGGTTGAAGGATGGACGGTTGGGTTAGAGGTAGAGATATGATTGAGGGATGCAGGAAGGAGAGGTTGAAGGATGGACGGTTGGGTTGGAGGTAGAGATATGATTGAGGGATGCAGGAAGGAGAGGTTGAAGGATGGACGGTTGGGTTAGAGGTAGAGATATGATTGAGGGATGCAGGAAGGAGAGGTTGAAGGATGGACGGTTGGGTTGGAGGTAGAGATATGATGGAGGGATGCAGGAAGGAGAGGTTGAAGGATGGACGGTTGGGTTGGAGGTAGAGATATGATTGAGGGATGCAGGAAGGAGAGGTTGAAGGATGGACGGTTGGGTTGGAGGTAGAGATATGATGGAGGGATGCAGGAAGGAGAGGTTGAAGGATGGACGGTTGGGTTGGAGGTAGAGATATGATGGAGGGATGCAGGAAGGAGAGGTTGAAGGATGGACGGTTGGGTTGGAGGTAGAGATATGATGGAGGGATGCAGGAAGGAGAGGTTAAAGGATGGACGGTTGGGTTGGAGGTAGTGATGGGTGAAAAAAATCTATATTTACATATCGGATTATTTCTTTTAACGATATCTCGTATCATTTTGACAATATATTATTTTTGCACTATAGTATCTTTCCTTCATACTTGTCACGCTGGTATAAAGGATCTGGAGACAGGCGCAGGAATACGTAATAGGGGTTTTTATTTCCCAAATTACAGCGTGCCGTGTAAAGGCACGGGGACGAAGACCAAACCAACACGTCTACAACACACAGGGTAGAAACCCAAACAAAAGAGCGAGGGTAAACCTCGTTGAACGACACGGGACGACAGCCGTAATACACAATATATAAAGCGTGCACCGCAACAGCTGCACCAACGCATAGGTACTCGCACCAACGCATAGGTACTCGCACCAACGCAT